>NW_025316717.1:0-300000 GCF_910594005.1 Cervus elaphus | reverse complement strand
TCCTCGTATTCTTCTCCCCTGTTTCTTCGCCTCGGGTTTTTCACACTTCTCTTACTCCACGTAGTGGCATACTGTTGATCCTCCTCTGATTTTCGCCCCTTGTGTTCTCCTCGTTTTTGTATTTTGCTTTTTTTTTCTTGCTCCTCGTATTCTTCTCCCCTGTTTCTTCGCATCAGCATTTTCACACTTCTCTTACTCCACGTAGTGGCATACTGTTGATCCTCCTCTGATTTTCGCCCCTTGTGTTCTCCTCGTTTTTGTATTTTGCTTTTTTTTTCTTGCTCCTCGTATTCTTCTCCCCTGTTTCTTCGCCTCGGGTTTTTCACACTTCTCTTACTCCACGTAGTGGCATACTGTTGATCCTCCTCTGATTTTCGCCCCTTGTGTTCTCCTCGTTTTTGTATTTTGCTTTTTTTTTTCTTGCTCCTCGTATTCTTCTCCCCTGTTTCTTCGCCTCGGGTTTTTCACACTTCTCTTACTCCACGTAGTGCCACACTTTTGATCCTCCTCTGATTTTCGCCCCTTGTGTTCTCCTCGTTTTTGTATTTTGCTTTTTTTTTCTTGCTCCTCGTATTCTTCTCCCCTGTTTCTTCACCTCGGGTTTTTCACACTTCTCTTACTCCACGTAGTGGCATACTGTTGATCCTCCTCTGATTTTCGCCCCTTGTGTTCTCCTCGTTTTTATATTTTGCTTTTTTTTTCTTGCTCCTCGTATTCTTCTCCCCTGTTTCTTCGCATCAGCATTTTCACACTTCTCTTACTCCACGTAGTGGCATACTGTTGATCCTCCTCTGATTTTCGCCCCTTGTGTTCTCCTCGTTTTTGTATTTTGCTTTTTTTTTCTTGCTCCTCGTATTCTTCTCCCCTGTTTCTTCGCATCAGCATTTTCACACTTCTCTTACTCCACGTAGTGGCATACTGTTGATCCTCCTCTGATTTTCGCCCCTTGTGTTCTCCTCGTTTTTGTATTTTGCTTTTTTTTTCTTGCTCCTCGTATTCTTCTCCCCTGTTTCTTCGCCTCGGGTTTTTCACACTTCTCTTACTCCACGTAGTGGCATACTGTTGATCCTCCTCTGATTTTCGCCCCTTGTGTTCTCCTCGTTTTTGTATTTTGCTTTTTTTTTCTTGCTCCTCGTATTCTTCTCCCCTGTTTCTTCGCATCAGCATTTTCACACTTCTCTTACTCCACGTAGTGGCATACTGTTGATCCTCCTCTGATTTTCGCCCCTTGTGTTCTCCTCGTTTTTATATTTTGCTTTTTTTTTCTTGCTCCTCGTATTCTTCTCCCCTGTTTCTTCCCCTCGGGTTTTTCACACTTCTCTTACTCCACGTAGTGGCATACTGTTGATCCTCCTCTGATTTTCGCCCCTTGTGTTCTCCTCGTTTTTGTATTTTGCTTTTTTTTTCTTGCTCCTCGTATTCTTCTCCCCTGTTTCTTCGCCTCGGGTTTTTCACACGTCTCTTACTCCACGTAGTGGCATACTCTTGATCCTCCTCTGATTTTCGCCCCTTGTGTTCTCCTCGTTTTTGTATTTTGCTTTTTTTTTCTTGCTCCTCGTATTCTTCTCCCCTGTTTCTTCGCCTCGGGTTTTTCACACTTCTCTTACTCCACGTAGTGCCACACTTTTGATCCTCCTCTGATTTTCGCCCCTTGTGTTCTCCTCGTTTTTGTATTTTGCTTTTTTTTTCTTGCTCCTCGTATTCTTCTCCCCTGTTTCTTCGCCTCGGGTTTTTCACACTTCTCTTACTCCACGTAGTGGCATACTGTTGATCCTCCTCTGATTTTCGCCCCTTGTGTTCTCCTCGTTTTTGTATTTTGCTTTTTTTTTCTTGCTCCTCGTATTCTTCTCCCCTGTTTCTTCGCATCAGCATTTTCACACTTCTCTTACTCCACGTAGTGGCATACTGTTGATCCTCCTCTGATTTTCGCCCCTTGTGTTCTCCTCGTTTTTGTATTTTGCTTTTTTTTTCTTGCTCCTCGTATTCTTCTCCCCTGTTTCTTCGCCTCGGGTTTTTCACACTTCTCTTACTCCACGTAGTGGCATACTGTTGATCCTCCTCTGTTTTTCGCCCCTTGTGTTCTCCTCGTTTTTGTATTTTGCTTTTTTTTTTCTTGCTCCTCGTATTCTTCTCCCCTGTTTCTTCGCCTCGGGTTTTTCACACTTCTCTTACTCCACGTAGTGCCACACTTTTGATCCTCCTCTGATTTTCGCCCCTTGTGTTCTCCTCGTTTTTGTATTTTGCTTTTTTTTTCTTGCTCCTCGTATTCTTCTCCCCTGTTTCTTCGCCTCGGGTTTTTCACACTTCTCTTACTCCACGTAGTGGCATACTGTTGATCCTCCTCTGATTTTCGCCCCTTGTGTTCTCCTCGTTTTTATATTTTGCTTTTTTTTTCTTGCTCCTCGTATTCTTCTCCCCTGTTTCTTCGCATCAGCATTTTCACACTTCTCTTACTCCACGTAGTGGCATACTGTTGATCCTCCTCTGATTTTCGCCCCTTGTGTTCTCCTCGTTTTTGTATTTTGCTTTTTTTTTCTTGCTCCTCGTATTCTTCTCCCCTGTTTCTTCGCATCAGCATTTTCACACTTCTCTTACTCCACGTAGTGGCATACTGTTGATCCTCCTCTGATTTTCGCCCCTTGTGTTCTCCTCGTTTTTGTATTTTGCTTTTTTTCCCTTGCTCCTCGTATTCTTCTCCCCTGTTTCTTCGCCTCGGGTTTTTCACACTTCTCTTACTCCACGTAGTGCCACACTTTTGATCCTCCTCTGATTTTCGCCCCTTGTGTTCTCCTCGTTTTTGTATTTTGCTTTTTTTTTCTTGCTCCTCGTATTCTTCTCCCCTGTTTCTTCGCCTCGGGTTTTTCACACTTCTCTTACTCCACGTAGTGGCATACTGTTGATCCTCCTCTGATTTTCGCCCCTTGTGTTCTCCTCGTTTTTGTATTTTGCTTTTTTTTCTTGCTCCTCGTATTCTTCTCCCCTGTTTCTTCGCCTCGGGTTTTTCACACTTCTCTTACTCCACGTAGTGGCATACTGTTGATCCTCCTCTGATTTTCGCCCCTTGTGTTCTCCTCGTTTTTGTATTTTGCTTTTTTTTTCTTGCTCCTCGTATTCTTCTCCCCTTTTTCTTCGCCTCGGGTTTTTCACACTTCTCTTACTCCACGTAGTGCCACACTTTTGATCCTCCTCTGATTTTCGCCCCTTGTGTTCTCCTCGTTTTTGTATTTTGCTTTTTTTTTCTTGCTCCTCGTATTCTTCTCCCCTGTTTCTTCGCCTCGGGTTTTTCACACTTCTCTTACTCCACGTAGTGGCATACTGTTGATCCTCCTCTGATTTTCGCCCCTTGTGTTCTCCTCGTTTTTATATTTCGCTTTTTTTTTCTTGCTCCTCGTATTCTTCTCCCCTGTTTCTTCGCATCAGCATTTTCACACTTCTCTTACTCCACGTAGTGGCATACTGTTGATCCTCCTCTGATTTTCGCCCCTTGTGTTCTCCTCGTTTTTGTATTTTGCTTTTTTTTTCTTGCTCCTCGTATTCTTCTCCCCTGTTTCTTCGCATCAGCATTTTCACACTTCTCTTACTCCACGTAGTGGCATACTGTTGATCCTCCTCTGATTTTCGCCCCTTGTGTTCTCCTCGTTTTTGTATTTTGCTTTTTTTTTCTTGCTCCTCGTATTCTTCTCCCCTGTTTCTTCGCCTCGGGTTTTTCACACTTCTCTTACTCCACGTAGTGCCACACTTTTGATCCTCCTCTGATTTTCGCCCCTTGTGTTCTCCTCGTTTTTGTATTTTGCTTTTTTTTTCTTGCTCCTCGTATTCTTCTCCCCTGTTTCTTCGCCTCGGGTTTTTCACACTTCTCTTACTCCACGTGGTGGCATACTGTTGATCCTCCTCTGATTTTCGCCCCTTGTGTTCTCCTCGTTTTTGTATTTTGCTTTTTTTTCTTGCTCCTCGTATTCTTCTCCCCTGTTTCTTCGCCTCGGGTTTTTCACACTTCTCTTACTCCACGTAGTGGCATACTGTTGATCCTCCTCTGATTTTCGCCCCTTGTGTTCTCCTCGTTTTTGTATTTTGCTTTTTTTTTCTTGCTCCTCGTATTCTTCTCCCCTGTTTCTTCGCCTCGGGTTTTTCACACTTCTCTTACTCCACGTAGTGGCATACTGTTGATCCTCCTCTGATTTTCGCCCCTTGTGTTCTCCTCGTTTTTGTATTTTGCTTTTTTTTTCTTGCTCCTCGTATTCTTCTCCCCTGTTTCTTCGCCTCGGGTTTTTCACACTTCTCTTACTCCACGTAGTGGCATACGGTTGATCCTCCTCTGATTTTCGCCCCTTGTGTTCTCCTCGTTTTTGTATTTTGCTTTTTTTTTCTTGCTCCTCGTATTCTTCTCCCCTGTTTCTTCGCCTCGGGTTTTTCACACTTCTCTTACTCCACGTAGTGGCATACTGTTGATCCTCCTCTGATTTTCGCCCCTTGTGTTCTCCTCGTTTTTGTATTTTGCTTTTTTTTTCTTGCTCCTCGTATTCTTCTCCCCTGTTTCTTCGCCTCGGGTTTTTCACACTTCTCTTACTCCACGTAGTGCCACACTTTTGATCCTCCTCTGATTTTCGCCCCTTGTGTTCTCCTCGTTTTTGTATTTTGCTTTTTTTTTCTTGCTCCTCGTATTCTTCTCCCCTGTTTCTTCGCCTCGGGTTTTTCACACTTCTCTTACTCCACGTAGTGGCATACTGTTGATCCTCCTCTGATTTTCGCCCCTTGTGTTCTCCTCGTTTTTGTATTTTGCTTTTTTTTTCTTGCTCCTCGTATTCTTCTCCCCTGTTTCTTCGCCTCGGGTTTTTCACACTTCTCTTACTCCACGTAGTGGCATACTGTTGATCCTCCTCTGATTTTCGCCCCTTGTGTTCTCCTCGTTTTTGTATTTTGCTTTTTTTTTCTTGCTCCTCGTATTCTTCTCCCCTGTTTCTTCGCCTCGGGTTTTTCACACTTCTCTTACTCCACGTAGTGGCATACTGTTGATCCTCCTCTGATTTTCGCCCCTTGTGTTCTCCTCGTTTTTGTATTTTGCTTTTTTTTTTCTTGCTCCTCGTATTCTTCTCCCCTGTTTCTTCGCCTCGGGTTTTTCACACTTCTCTTACTCCACGTAGTGCCACACTTTTGATCCTCCTCTGATTTTCGCCCCTTGTGTTCTCCTCGTTTTTGTATTTTGCTTTTTTTTTCTTGCTCCTCGTATTCTTCTCCCCTGTTTCTTCGCCTCGGGTTTTTCACACTTCTCTTACTCCACGTAGTGGCATACTGTTGATCCTCCTCTGATTTTCGCCCCTTGTGTTCTCCTCGTTTTTGTATTTTGCTTTTTTTTTCTTGCTCCTCGTATTCTTCTCCCCTGTTTCTTCGCATCAGCATTTTCACACTTCTCTTACTCCACGTAGTGGCATACTGTTGATCCTCCTCTGATTTTCGCCCCTTGTGTTCTCCTCGTTTTTGTATTTTGCTTTTTTTTTCTTGCTCCTCGTATTCTTCTCCCCTGTTTCTTCGCCTCGGGTTTTTCACACTTCTCTTACTCCACGTAGTGGCATACTGTTGATCCTCCTCTGATTTTCGCCCCTTGTGTTCTCCTCGTTTTTGTATTTTGCTTTTTTTTTTCTTGCTCCTCGTATTCTTCTCCCCTGTTTCTTCGCCTCGGGTTTTTCACACTTCTCTTACTCCACGTAGTGCCACACTTTTGATCCTCCTCTGATTTTCGCCCCTTGTGTTCTCCTCGTTTTTGTATTTTGCTTTTTTTTTCTTGCTCCTCGTATTCTTCTCCCCTGTTTCTTCGCCTCGGGTTTTTCACACTTCTCTTACTCCACGTAGTGGCATACTGTTGATCCTCCTCTGATTTTCGCCCCTTGTGTTCTCCTCGTTTTTATATTTTGCTTTTTTTTTCTTGCTCCTCGTATTCTTCTCCCCTGTTTCTTCGCATCAGCATTTTCAGACTTCTCTTACTCCACGTAGTGGCATACTGTTGATCCTCCTCTGATTTTCGCCCCTTGTGTTCTCCTCGTTTTTGTATTTTGCTTTTTTTTTCTTGCTCCTCGTATTCTTCTCCCCTGTTTCTTCGCATCAGCATTTTCACACTTCTCTTACTCCACGTAGTGGCATACTGTTGATCCTCCTCTGATTTTCGCCCCTTGTGTTCTCCTCGATTTTGTATTTTGCTTTTTTTTTCTTGCTCCTCGTATTCTTCTCCCCTGTTTCTTCGCCTCGGGTTTTTCACACTTCTCTTACTCCACGTAGTGCCACACTTTTGATCCTCCTCTGATTTTCGCCCCTTGTGTTCTCCTCGTTTTTGTATTTTGCTTTTTTTTTCTTGCTCCTCGTATTCTTCTCCCCTGTTTCTTCGCCTCGGGTTTTTCACACTTCTCTTACTCCACGTAGTGGCATACTGTTAATCCTCCTCTGATTTTCGCCCCTTGTGTTCTCCTCGTTTTTGTATTTTGCTTTTTTTTCTTGCTCCTCGTATTCTTCTCCCCTGTTTCTTCGCCTCGGGTTTTTCACACTTCTCTTACTCCACGTAGTGGCATACTGTTGATCCTCCTCTGATTTTCGCCCCTTGTGTTCTCCTCGTTTTTGTATTTTGCTTTTTTTTTCTTGCTTCTCGTATTCTTCTCCCCTGTTTCTTCGCCTCGGGTTTTTCACACTTCTCTTACTCCACGTAGTGGCATACTGTTGATCCTCCTCTGATTTTCGCCCCTTGTGTTCTCCTCGTTTTTGTATTTTGCTTTTTTTTTCTTGCTCCTCGTATTCTTCTCCCCTGTTTCTTCGCATCAGCATTTTCACACTTCTCTTACTCCACGTAGTGGCATACTGTTGATCCTCCTCTGATTTTCGCCCCTTGTGTTCTCCTCGTTTTTGTATTTTGCTTTTTTTTTCTTGCTCCTCGTATTCTTCTCCCCTGTTTCTTCACCTCGGGTTTTTCACACTTCTCTTACTCCACGTAGTGGCATACTGTTGATCCTCCTCTGATTTTCGCCCCTTGTGTTCTCCTCGTTTTTGTATTTTGCTTTTTTTTTTCTTGCTCCTCGTATTCTTCTCCCCTGTTTCTTCGCCTCGGGTTTTTCACACTTCTCTTACTCCACGTAGTGCCACACTTTTGATCCTCCTCTGATTTTCGCCCCTTGTGTTCTCCTCGTTTTTGTATTTTGCTTTTTTTTTCTTGCTCCTCGTATTCTTCTCCCCTGTTTCTTCACCTCGGGTTTTTCACACTTCTCTTACTCCACGTAGTGGCATACTGTTGATCCTCCTCTGATTTTCGCCCCTTGTGTTCTCCTCGTTTTTATATTTTGCTTTTTTTTTCTTGCTCCTCGTATTCTTCTCCCCTGTTTCTTCGCATCAGCATTTTCACACTTCTCTTACTCCACGTAGTGGCATACTGTTGATCCTCCTCTGATTTTCGCCCCTTGTGTTCTCCTCGTTTTTGTATTTTGCTTTTTTTTTCTTGCTCCTCGTATTCTTCTCCCCTGTTTCTTCGCATCAGCATTTTCACACTTCTCTTACTCCACGTAGTGGCATACTGTTGATCCTCCTCTGATTTTCGCCCCTTGTGTTCTCCTCGTTTTTGTATTTTGCTTTTTTTTTCTTGCTCCTCGTATTCTTCTCCCCTGTTTCTTCGCCTCGGGTTTTTCACACTTCTCTTACTCCACGTAGTGGCATACTGTTGATCCTCCTCTGATTTTCGCCCCTTGTGTTCTCCTCGTTTTTGTATTTTGCTTTTTTTTTCTTGCTCCTCGTATTCTTCTCCCCTGTTTCTTCGCATCAGCATTTTCACACTTCTCTTACTCCACGTAGTGGCATACTGTTGATCCTCCTCTGATTTTCGCCCCTTGTGTTCTCCTCGTTTTTATATTTTGCTTTTTTTTTCTTGCTCCTCGTATTCTTCTCCCCTGTTTCTTCGCCTCGGGTTTTTCACACTTCTCTTACTCCACGTAGTGGCATACTGTTGATCCTCCTCTGATTTTCGCCCCTTGTGTTCTCCTCGTTTTTGTATTTTGCTTTTTTTTTCTTGCTCCTCGTATTCTTCTCCCCTGTTTCTTCGCCTCGGGTTTTTCACACGTCTCTTACTCCACGTAGTGGCATACTCTTGATCCTCCTCTGATTTTCGCCCCTTGTGTTCTCCTCGTTTTTGTATTTTGCTTTTTTTTTCTTGCTCCTCGTATTCTTCTCCCCTGTTTCTTCGCCTCGGGTTTTTCACACTTCTCTTACTCCACGTAGTGCCACACTTTTGATCCTCCTCTGATTTTCGCCCCTTGTGTTCTCCTCGTTTTTGTATTTTGCTTTTTTTTTCTTGCTCCTCGTATTCTTCTCCCCTGTTTCTTCGCCTCGGGTTTTTCACACTTCTCTTACTCCACGTAGTGGCATACTGTTGATCCTCCTCTGGTTTTCGCCCCTTGTGTTCTCCTCGTTTTTGTATTTTGCTTTTTTTTTCTTGCTCCTCGTATTCTTCTCCCCTGTTTCTTCGCCTCAGCATTTTCACACTTCTCTTACTCCACGTAGTGGCATACTGTTGATCCTCCTCTGATTTTCGCCCCTTGTGTTCTCCTCGTTTTTGTATTTTGCTTTTTTTTTCTTGCTCCTCGTATTCTTCTCCCCTGTTTCTTCGCCTCGGGTTTTTCACACTTCTCTTACTCCATGTAGTGGCATACTGTTGATCCTCCTCTGATTTTCGCCCCTTGTGTTCTCCTCGTTTTTGTATTTTGCTTTTTTTTTTCTTGCTCCTCGTATTCTTCTCCCCTGTTTCTTCGCCTCGGGTTTTTCACACTTCTCTTACTCCACGTAGTGCCACACTTTTGATCCTCCTCTGATTTTCGCCGCTTGTGTTCTCCTCGTTTTTGTATTTTGCTTTTTTTTTCTTGCTCCTCGTATTCTTCTCCCCTGTTTCTTCGCCTCGGGTTTTTCACACTTCTCTTACTCCACGTAGTGGCATACTGTTGATCCTCCTCTGATTTTCGCCCCTTGTGTTCTCCTCGTTTTTATATTTTGCTTTTTTTTTCTTGCTCCTCGTATTCTTCTCCCCTGTTTCTTCGCATCAGCATTTTCACACTTCTCTTACTCCACGTAGTGGCATACTGTTGATCCTCCTCTGATTTTCGCCCCTTGTGTTCTCCTCGTTTTTGTATTTTGCTTTTTTTTTCTTGCTCCTCGTATTCTTCTCCCCTGTTTCTTCGCATCAGCATTTTCACACTTCTCTTACTCCACGTAGTGGCATACTGTTGATCCGCCTCTGATTTTCGCCCCTTGTGTTCTCCTCGTTTTTGTATTTTGCTTTTTTTTCCTTGCTCCTCGTATTCTTCTCCCCTTTTTCTTCTCCTCGGGTTTTTCACACTTCTCTTACTCCACGTAGTGCCACACTTTTGATCCTCCTCTGATTTTCGCCCCTTGTGTTCTCCTCGTTTTTGTATTTTGCTTTTTTTTTCTTGCTCCTCGTATTCTTCTCCCCTGTTTCTTCGCCTCGGGTTTTTCACACTTCTCTTACTCCACGTAGTGGCATACTGTTGATCCTCCTCTGATTTTCGCCCCTTGTGTTCTCCTCGTTTTTGTATTTTGCTTTTTTTTCTTGCTCCTCGTATTCTTCTCCCCTGTTTCTTCGCCTCGGGTTTTTCACACTTCTCTTACTCCACGTAGTGGCATACTGTTGATCCTCCTCTGATTTTCGCCCCTTGTGTTCTCCTCGTTTTTATATTTTGCTTTTTTTTTCTTGCTCCTCGTATTCTTCTCCCCTTTTTCTTCGCCTCGGGTTTTTCACACTTCTCTTACTCCACGTAGTGCCACACTTTTGATCCTCCTCTGATTTTCGCCCCTTGTGTTCTCCTCGTTTTTGTATTTTGCTTTTTTTTTCTTGCTCCTCGTATTCTTCTCCCCTGTTTCTTCGCCTCGGCTTTTTCACACTTCTCTTACTCCACGTAGTGGCATACTGTTGATCCTCCTCTGATTTTCGCCCCTTGTGTTCTCCTCGTTTTTATATTTTGCTTTTTTTTTCTTGCTCCTCGTATTCTTCTCCCCTGTTTCTTCGCATCAGCATTTTCACACTTCTCTTACTCCACGTAGTGGCATACTGTTGATCCTCCTCTGATTTTCGCCCCTTGTGTTCTCCTCGTTTTTGTATTTTGCTTTTTTTTTCTTGCTCCTCGTATTCTTCTCCCCTGTTTCTTCGCATCAGCATTTTCACACTTCTCTTACTCCACGTAGTGGCATACTGTTGATCCTCCTCTGATTTTCGCCCCTTGTGTTCTCCTCGTTTTTGTTTTTTGCTTTTTTTTTCTTGCTCCTCGTATTCTTCTCCCCTGTTTCTTCGCCTCGGGTTTTTCACACTTCTCTTACTCCACGTAGTGCCACACTTTTGATCCTCCTCTGATTTTCGCCCCTTGTGTTCTCCTCGTTTTTGTATTTTGCTTTTTTTTTCTTGCTCCTCGTATTCTTCTCCCCTGTTTCTTCGCCTCGGGTTTTTCACACTTCTCTTACTCCACGTAGTGGCATACTGTTGATCCTCCTCTGATTTTCGCCCCTTGTGTTCTCCTCGTTTTTGTATTTTGCTTTTTTTTCTTGCTCCTCGTATTCTTCTCCCCTGTTTCTTCGCATCGGGTTTTTCACACTTCTCTTACTCCACGTAGTGGCATACTGTTGATCCTCCTCTGGTTTTCGCTCCTTGTGTTCTCCTCGTTTTTGTATTTTGCTTTTTTTTTCTTGCTCCTCGTATTCTTCTCCCCTGTTTCTTCGCCTCGGGTTTTTCACACTTCTCTTACTCCACGTAGTGGCATACTGTTGATCCTCCTCTGATTTTCGCCCCTTGTGTTCTCCTCGTTTTTGTATTTTGCTTTTTTTTTCTTGCTCCTCGTATTCTTCTCCCCTGTTTCTTCGCCTCGGGTTTTTCACACTTCTCTTACTCCACGTAGTGGCATACTGTTGATCCTCCTCTGATTTTCGCCCCTTGTGTTCTCCTCGTTTTTGTATTTTGCTTTTTTTTTCTTGCTCCTCGTATTCTTCTCCCCTGTTTCTTCGCCTCGGGTTTTTCACACTTCTCTTACTCCACGTAGTGGCATACTGTTGATCCTCCTCTGATTTTCGCCCCTTGTGTTCTCCTCGTTTTTGTATTTTGCTTTTTTTTTCTTGCTCCTCGTATTCTTCTCCCCTGTTTCTTCGCCTCGGGTTTTTCACACTTCTCTTACTCCACGTAGTGCCACACTTTTGATCCTCCTCTGATTTTCGCCCCTTGTGTTCTCCTCGTTTTTGTATTTTGCTTTTTTTTTCTTGCTCCTCGTATTCTTCTCCCCTGTTTCTTCGCCTCGGGTTTTTCACACTTCTCTTACTCCACGTAGTGGCATACTGTTGATCCTCCTCTGATTTTCGCCCCTTGTGTTCTCCTCGTTTTTGTATTTTGCTTTTTTTTTCTTGCTCCTCGTATTCTTCTCCCCTGTTTCTTCGCCTCGGGTTTTTCACACTTCTCTTACTCCACGTAGTGGCATACTGTTGATCCTCCTCTGATTTTCGCCCCTTGTGTTCTCCTCGTTTTTGTATTTTGCTTTTTTTTTCTTGCTCCTCGTATTCTTCTCCCCTGTTTCTTCGCCTCGGGTTTTTCACACTTCTCTTACTCCACGTAGTGGCATACTGTTGATCCTCCTCTGATTTTCGCCCCTTGTGTTCTCCTCGTTTTTGTATTTTGCTTTTTTTTTCTTGCTCCTCGTATTCTTCTCCCCTGTTTCTTCGCCTCGGGTTTTTCACACTTCTCTTACTCCACGTAGTGGCATACTGTTGATCCTCCTCTGATTTTCGCCCCTTGTGTTCTCCTCGTTTTTGTATTTTGCTTTTTTTTTTCTTGCTCCTCGTATTCTTCTCCCCTGTTTCTTCGCCTCGGGTTTTTCACACTTCTCTTACTCCACGTAGTGCCACACTTTTGATCCTCCTCTGATTTTCGCCCCTTGTGTTCTCCTCGTTTTTGTATTTTGCTTTTTTTTTCTTGCTCCTCGTATTCTTCTCCCCTGTTTCTTCGCATCAGCATTTTCACACTTCTCTTACTCCACGTAGTGGCATACTGTTGATCCTCCTCTGATTTTCGCCCCTTGTGTTCTCCTCGTTTTTGTATTTTGCTTTTTTTTCCTTGCTCCTCGTATTCTTCTCCCCTGTTTCTTCGCCTCGGGTTTTTCACACTTCTCTTACTCCACGTAGTGCCACACTTTTGATCCTCCTCTGATTTTCGCCCCTTGTGTTCTCCTCGTTTTTGTATTTTGCTTTTTTTTTCTTGCTCCTCGTATTCTTCTCCCCTGTTTCTTCGCCTCGGGTTTTTCACACTTCTCTTACTCCACGTAGTGGCATACTGTTGATCCTCCTCTGATTTTCGCCCCTTGTGTTCTCCTCGTTTTTGTATTTTGCTTTTTTTTCTTGCTCCTCGTATTCTTCTCCCCTGTTTCTTCGCCTCGGGTTTTTCACACTTCTCTTACTCCACGTAGTGGCATACTGTTGATCCTCCTCTGATTTTCGCCCCTTGTGTTCTCCTCGTTTTTGTATTTTGCTTTTTTTTTCTTGCTCCTCGTATTCTTCTCCCCTTTTTCTTCGCCTCGGGTTTTTCACACTTCTCTTACTCCACGTAGTGCCACACTTTTGATCCTCCTCTGATTTTCGCCCCTTGTGTTCTCCTCGTTTTTGTATTTTGCTTTTTTTTTCTTGCTCCTCGTATTCTTCTCCCCTGTTTCTTCGCCTCGGGTTTTTCACACTTCTCTTTCTCCACGTAGTGGCATACTGTTGATCCTCCTCTGATTTTCGCCCCTTGTGTTCTCCTCGTTTTTATATTTTGCTTTTTTTTTCTTGCTCCTCGTATTCTTCTCCCCTGTTTCTTCGCATCAGCATTTTCACACTTCTCTTACTCCAGGTAGTGGCATACTGTTGATCCTCCTCTGATTTTCGCCCCTTGTGTTCTCCTCGTTTTTGTATTTTGCTTTTTTTTTCTTGCTCCTCGTATTCTTCTCCCCTGTTTCTTCGCATCAGCATTTTCACACTTCTCTTACTCCACGTAGTGGCATACTGTTGATCCTCCTCTGATTTTCGCCCCTTGTGTTCTCCTCGTTTTTGTATTTTGCTTTTTTTTTCTTGCTCCTCGTATTCTTCTCCCCTGTTTCTTCGCCTCGGGTTTTTCACACTTCTCTTACTCCACGTAGTGCCAACCTTTTGATCCTCCTCTGATTTTCGCCCCTTGTGTTCTCCTCGTTTTTGTATTTTGCTTTTTTTTTCTTGCTCCTCGTATTCTTCTCCCCTGTTTCTTCGCCTCGGGTTTTTCACACTTCTCTTACTCCACGTAGTGGCATACTGTTGATCCTCCTCTGATTTTCGCCCCTTGTGTTCTCCTCGTTTTTGTATTTTGCTTTTTTTTCTTGCTCCTCGTATTCTTCTCCCCTGTTTCTTCGCCTCGGGTTTTTCACACTTCTCTTACTCCACGTAGTGGCATACTGTTGATCCTCCTCTGATTTTCGCCCCTTGTGTTCTCCTCGTTTTTGTATTTTGCTTTTTTTTTCTTGCTCCTCGTATTCTTCTCCCCTGTTTCTTCGCCTCGCGTTTTTCACACTTCTCTTACTCCACGTAGTGGCATACTGTTGATCCTCCTCTGATTTTCGCCCCTTGTGTTCTCCTCGTTTTTGTATTTTGCTTTTTTTTTCTTGCTCCTCGTATTCTTCTCCCCTGTTTCTTCGCCTCGGGTTTTTCACACTTCTCTTACTCCACGTAGTGGCATACTGTTGATCCTCCTCTGATTTTCGCCCCTTGTGTTCTCCTCGTTTTTGTATTTTGCTTTTTTTTCTTGCTCCTCGTATTCTTCTCCCCTGTTTCTTCGCCTCGGGTTTTTCACACTTCTCTTACTCCACGTAGTGGCATACTGTTGATCCTCCTCTGATTTTCGCCCCTTGTGTTCTCCTCGTTTTTGTATTTTGCTTTTTTTTTCTTGCTCCTCGTATTCTTCTCCCCTGTTTCTTCGCCTCGGGTTTTTCACACTTCTCTTACTCCACGTAGTGCCACACTTTTGATCCTCCTCTGATTTTCGCCCCTTGTGTTCTCCTCGTTTTTGTATTTTGCTTTTTTTTTCTTGCTCCTCGTATTCTTCTCCCCTGTTTCTTCGCCTCGGGTTTTTCACACTTCTCTTACTCCACGTAGTGGCATACTGTTGATCCTCCTCTGATTTTCGCCCCTTGTGTTCTCCTCGTTTTTGTATTTTGCTTTTTTTTTCTTGCTCCTCGTATTCTTCTCCCCTGTTTCTTCGCCTCGGGTTTTTCACACTTCTCTTACTCCACGTAGTGGCATACTGTTGATCCTCCTCTGATTTTCGCCCCTTGTGTTCTCCTCGTTTTTGTATTTTGCTTTTTTTTTCTTGCTCCTCGTATTCTTCTCCCCTGTTTCTTCGCCTCGGGTTTTTCACACTTCTCTTACTCCACGTAGTGGCATACTGTTGATCCTCCTCTGATTTTCGCCCCTTGTGTTCTCCTCGTTTTTGTATTTTGCTTTTTTTTTCTTGCTCCTCGTATTCTTCTCCCCTGTTTCTTCGCATCAGCATTTTCACACTTCTCTTACTCCACGTAGTGGCATACTGTTGATCCTCCTCTGATTTTCGCCCCTTGTGTTCTCCTCGTTTTTGTATTTTGCTTTTTTTTTCTTGCTCCTCGTATTCTTCTCCCCTGTTTCTTCGCATCAGCATTTTCACACTTCTCTTACTCCACGTAGTGCCACACTGTTGATCCTCCTCTGATTTTCGCCCCTTGTGTTCTCCTCGTTTTTGTATTTTGCTTTTTTTTTCTTGCTCCTCGTATTCTTCTCCCCTGTTTCTTCGCCTCGGGTTTTTCACACTTCTCTTACTCCACGTAGTGGCATACTGTTGATCCTCCTCTGATTTTCGCCCCTTGTGTTCTCCTCGTTTTTGTATTTTGCTTTTTTTTTCTTGCTCCTCGTATTCTTCTCCCCTGTTTCTTCGCCTCGGGTTTTTCACACTTCTCTTACTCCACGTAGTGGCATACTGTTGATCCTCCTCTGATTTTCGCCCCTTGTGTTCTCCTCGTTTTTGTATTTTGCTTTTTTTTTCTTGCTCCTCGTATTCTTCTCCCCTGTTTCTTCGCCTCGGGTTTTTCACACTTCTCTTACTCCACGTAGTGGCATACTGTTGATCCTCCTCTGATTTTCGCCCCTTGTGTTCTCCTCGTTTTTGTATTTTGCTTTTTTTTTCTTGCTCCTCGTATTCTTCTCCCCTGTTTCTTCGCCTCGGGTTTTTCACACTTCTCTTACTCCACGTAGTGCCACACTTTTGATCCTCCTCTGATTTTCGCCCCTTGTGTTCTCCTCGTTTTTGTATTTTGCTTTTTTTTTCTTGCTCCTCGTATTCTTCTCCCCTGTTTCTTCGCCTCGGGTTTTTCACACTTCTCTTACTCCACGTAGTGGCATACTGTTGATCCTCCTCTGATTTTCGCCCCTTGTGTTCTCCTCGTTTTTGTATTTTGCTTTTTTTTTCTTGCTCCTCGTATTCTTCTCCCCTGTTTCTTCGCCTCGGGTTTTTCACACTTCTCTTACTCCACGTAGTGGCATACTGTTGATCCTCCTCTGATTTTCGCCCCTTGTGTTCTCCTCGTTTTTGTATTTTGCTTTTTTTTTCTTGCTCCTCGTATTCTTCTCCCCTGTTTCTTCGCCTCGGGTTTTTCACACTTCTCTTACTCCACGTAGTGGCATACTGTTGATCCTCCTCTGATTTTCGCCCCTTGTGTTCTCCTCGTTTTTGTATTTTGCTTTTTTTTTCTTGCTCCTCGTATTCTTCTCCCCTGTTTCTTCGCCTCGGGTTTTTCACACTTCTCTTACTCCACGTAGTGCCACACTTTTGATCCTCCTCTGATTTTCGCCCCTTGTGTTCTCCTCGTTTTTGTATTTTGCTTTTTTTTTCTTGCTCCTCGTATTCTTCTCCCCTGTTTCTTCGCCTCGGGTTTTTCACACTTCTCTTACTCCACGTAGTGGCATACTGTTGATCCTCCTCTGATTTTCGCCCCTTGTGTTCTCCTCGTTTTTGTATTTTGCTTTTTTTTTCTTGCTCCTCGTATTCTTCTCCCCTGTTTCTTCGCCTCGGGTTTTTCACACTTCTCTTACTCCACGTAGTGGCATACTGTTGATCCTCCTCTGATTTTCGCCCCTTGTGTTCTCCTCGTTTTTGTATTTTGCTTTTTTTTTCTTGCTCCTCGTATTCTTCTCCCCTGTTTCTTCGCCTCGGGTTTTTCACACTTCTCTTACTCCACGTAGTGGCATACTGTTGATCCTCCTCTGATTTTCGCCCCTTGTGTTCTCCTCGTTTTTGTATTTTGCTTTTTTTTTCTTGCTCCTCGTATTCTTCTCCCCTGTTTCTTCGCCTCGGGTTTTTCACACTTCTCTTACTCCACGTAGTGGCATACTGTTGATCCTCCTCTGATTTTCGCCCCTTGTGTTCTCCTCGTTTTTGTATTTTGCTTTTTTTTTTTTTGCTCCTCGTATTCTTCTCCCCTGTTTCTTCGCCTCGGGTTTTTCACACTTCTCTTACTCCACGTAGTGCCACACTTTTGATCCTCCTCTGATTTTCGCCCCTTGTGTTCTCCTCGTTTTTGTATTTTGCTTTTTTTTTCTTGCTCCTCGTATTCTTCTCCCCTGTTTCTTTGCCTCGGGTTTTTCACACTTCTCTTACTCCACGTAGTGGCATACTGTTGATCCTCCTCTGATTTTCGCCCCTTGTGTTCTCCTCGTTTTTGTATTTTGCTTTTTTTTTCTTGCTCCTCGTATTCTTCTCCCCTGTTTCTTCGCATCAGCATTTTCACACTTCTCTTACTCCACGTAGTGGCATACTGTTGATCCTCCTCTGATTTTCGCCCCTTGTGTTCTCCTCGTTTTTGTATTTTGCTTTTTTTTTCTTGCTCCTCGTATTCTTCTCCCCTGTTTCTTCGCCTCGGGTTTTTCACACTTCTCTTACTCCACGTAGTGGCATACTGTTGATCCTCCTCTGATTTTCGCCCCTTGTGTTCTCCTCGTTTTTGTATTTTGCTTTTTTTTTTCTTGCTCCTCGTATTCTTCTCCCCTGTTTCTTCGCCTCGGGTTTTTCACACTTCTCTTACTCCACGTAGTGCCACACTTTTGATCCTCCTCTGATTTTCGCCCCTTGTGTTCTCCTCGTTTTTGTATTTTGCTTTTTTTTTCTTGCTCCTCGTATTCTTCTCCCCTGTTTCTTCGCCTCGGGTTTTTCACACTTCTCTTACTCCACGTAGTGCCACACTTTTGATCCTCCTCTGATTTTCGCCCCTTGTGTTCTCCTCGTTTTTGTATTTTGCTTTTTTTTTCTTGCTCCTCGTATTCTTCTCCCCTGTTTCTTCGCCTCGGGTTTTTCACACTTCTCTTACTCCACGTAGTGGCATACTGTTGATCCTCCTCTGATTTTCGCCCCTTGTGTTCTCCTCGTTTTTGTATTTTGCTTTTTTTTCTTGCTCCTCGTATTCTTCTCCCCTGTTTCTTCGCCTCGGGTTTTTCACACTTCTCTTACTCCACGTAGTGGCATACTGTTGATCCTCCTCTGATTTTCGCCCCTTGTGTTCTCCTCGTTTTTGTATTTTGCTTTTTTTTTCTTGCTCCTCGTATTCTTCTCCCCTGTTTCTTCGCCTCGCGTTTTTCACACTTCTCTTACTCCACGTAGTGGCATACTGTTGATCCTCCTCTGATTTTCGCCCCTTGTGTTCTCCTCGTTTTTGTATTTTGCTTTTTTTTTCTTGCTCCTCGTATTCTTCTCCCCTGTTTCTTCGCCTCGGGTTTTTCACACTTCTCTTACTCCACGTAGTGGCATACTGTTGATCCTCCTCTGATTTTCGCCCCTTGTGTTCTCCTCGTTTTTGTATTTTGCTTTTTTTTCTTGCTCCTCGTATTCTTCTCCCCTGTTTCTTCGCCTCGGGTTTTTCACACTTCTCTTACTCCACGTAGTGGCATACTGTTGATCCTCCTCTGATTTTCGCCCCTTGTGTTCTCCTCGTTTTTGTATTTTGCTTTTTTTTTCTTGCTCCTCGTATTCTTCTCCCCTGTTTCTTCGCCTCGGGTTTTTCACACTTCTCTTACTCCACGTAGTGCCACACTTTTGATCCTCCTCTGATTTTCGCCCCTTGTGTTCTCCTCGTTTTTGTATTTTGCTTTTTTTTTCTTGCTCCTCGTATTCTTCTCCCCTGTTTCTTCGCCTCGGGTTTTTCACACTTCTCTTACTCCACGTAGTGGCATACTGTTGATCCTCCTCTGATTTTCGCCCCTTGTGTTCTCCTCGTTTTTGTATTTTGCTTTTTTTTTCTTGCTCCTCGTATTCTTCTCCCCTGTTTCTTCGCCTCGGGTTTTTCACACTTCTCTTACTCCACGTAGTGGCATACTGTTGATCCTCCTCTGATTTTCGCCCCTTGTGTTCTCCTCGTTTTTGTATTTTGCTTTTTTTTTCTTGCTCCTCGTATTCTTCTCCCCTGTTTCTTCGCCTCGGGTTTTTCACACTTCTCTTACTCCACGTAGTGGCATACTGTTGATCCTCCTCTGATTTTCGCCCCTTGTGTTCTCCTCGTTTATGTATTTTGCTTTTTTTTTCTTGCTCCTCGTATTCTTCTCCCCTGTTTCTTCGCATCAGCATTTTCACACTTCTCTTACTCCACGTAGTGGCATACTGTTGATCCTCCTCTGATTTTCGCCCCTTGTGTTCTCCTCGTTTTTGTATTTTGCTTTTTTTTTCTTGCTCCTCGTATTCTTCTCCCCTGTTTCTTCGCATCAGCATTTTCACACTTCTCTTACTCCACGTAGTGCCACACTTTTGATCCTCCTCTGATTTTCGCCCCTTGTGTTCTCCTCGTTTTTGTATTTTGCTTTTTTTTTCTTGCTCCTCGTATTCTTCTCCCTTGTTTCTTCGCCTCGGGTTTTTCACACTTCTCTTACTCCACGTAGTGGCATACTGTTGATCCTCCTCTGATTTTCGCCCCTTGTGTTCTCCTCGTTTTTGTATTTTGCTTTTTTTTTCTTGCTCCTCGTATTCTTCTCCCCTGTTTCTTCGCCTCGGGTTTTTCACACTTCTCTTACTCCACGTAGTGGCATACTGTTGATCCTCCTCTGATTTTCGCCCCTTGTGTTCTCCTCGTTTTTGTATTTTGCTTTTTTTTTCTTGCTCCTCGTATTCTTCTCCCCTGTTTCTTCGCCTCGGGTTTTTCACACTTCTCTTACTCCACGTAGTGGCATACTGTTGATCCTCCTCTGATTTTCGCCCCTTGTGTTCTCCTCGTTTTTGTATTTTGCTTTTTTTTTCTTGCTCCTCGTATTCTTCTCCCCTGTTTCTTCGCCTCGGGTTTTTCACACTTCTCTTACTCCACGTAGTGGCATACTGTTGATCCTCCTCTGATTTTCGCCCCTTGTGTTCTCCTCGTTTTTGTATTTTGCTTTTTCTTTCTTGCTCCTCGTATTCTTCTCCCCTGTTTCTTCGCCTCGGGTTTTTCACACTTCTCTTACTCCACGTAGTGCCACACTTTTGATCCTCCTCTGATTTTCGCCCCTTGTGTTCTCCTCGTTTTTGTATTTTGCTTTTTTTTTCTTGCTCCTCGTATTCTTCTCCCCTGTTTCTTCGCCTCGGGTTTTTCACACTTCTCTTACTCCACGTAGTGGCATACTGTTGATCCTCCTCTGATTTTCGCCCCTTGTGTTCTCCTCGTTTTTGTATTTTGCTTTTTTTTTCTTGCTCCTCGTATTCTTCTCCCCTGTTTCTTCGCTTCGGGTTTTTCACACTTCTCTTACTCCACGTAGTGGCATACTGTTGATCCTCCTCTGATTTTCGCCCCTTGTGTTCTCCTCGTTTTTGTATTTTGCTTTTTTTTTCTTGCTCCTCGTATTCTTCTCCCCTGTTTCTTCGCTTCGGGTTTTTCACACTTCTCTTACTCCACGTAGTGGCATACTGTTGATCCTCCTCTGATTTTCGCCCCTTGTGTTCTCCTCGTTTTTGTATTTTGCTTTTTCTTTCTTGCTCCTCGTATTCTTCTCCCCTGTTTCTTCGCCTCGGGTTTTTCACACTTCTCTTACTCCACGTAGTGCCACACTTTTGATCCTCCTCTGATTTTCGCCCCTTGTGTTCTCCTCGTTTTTGTATTTTGCTTTTTTTTTCTTGCTCCTCGTATTCTTCTCCCCTGTTTCTTCACCTCGGGTTTTTCACACTTCTCTTACTCCACGTAGTGCCACACTTTTGATCCTCCTCTGATTTTCGCCCCTTGTGTTCTCCTCGTTTTTGTATTTTGCTTTTTTTTTCTTGCTCCTCGTATTCTTCTCCCCTGTTTCTTCGCCTCGGGTTTTTCACACTTCTCTTACTCCACGTAGTGGCATACTGTTGATCCTCCTCTGATTTTCGCCCCTTGTGTTCTCCTCGTTTTTATATTTTGCTTTTTTTTTCTTGCTCCTCGTATTCTTCTCCCCTGTTTCTTCGCATCAGCATTTTCACACTTCTCTTACTCCACGTAGTGGCATACTGTTGATCCTCCTCTGATTTTCGCCCCTTGTGTTCTCCTCGTTTTTGTATTTTGCTTTTTTTTTCTTGCTCCTCGTATTCTTCTCCCCTGTTTCTTCGCATCAGCATTTTCACACTTCTCTTACTCCACGTAGTGGCATACTGTTGATCCTCCTCTGATTTTCGCCCCTTGTGTTCTCCTCGTTTTTGTTTTTTGCTTTTTTTTTCTTGCTCCTCGTATTCTTCTCCCCTGTTTCTTCGCCTCGGGTTTTTCACACTTCTCTTACTCCACGTAGTGCCACACTTTTGATCCTCCTCTGATTTTCGCCCCTTGTGTTCTCCTCGTTTTTGTATTTTGCTTTTTTTTTCTTGCTCCTCGTATTTTTCTCCCCTGTTTCTTCGCCTCGGGTTTTTCACACTTCTCTTACTCCACGTAGTGGCATACTGTTGATCCTCCTCTGATTTTCGCCCCTTGTGTTCTCCTCGTTTTTGTATTTTGCTTTTTTTTTCTTGCTCCTCGTATTCTTCTCCCCTGTTTCTTCGCCTCGGGTTTTTCACACTTCTCTTACTCCACGTAGTGGCATACTGTTGATCCTCCTCTGATTTTCGCCCCTTGTGTTCTCCTCGTTTTTGTATTTTGCTTTTTTTTTCTTGCTCCTCGTATTCTTCTCCCCTGTTTCTTCGCCTCGGGTTTTTCACACTTCTCTTACTCCACGTAGTGGCATACTGTTGATCCTCCTCTGATTTTCGCCCCTTGTGTTCTCCTCGTTTTTGTATTTTGCTTTTTTTTTCTTGCTCCTCGTATTCTTCTCCCCTGTTTCTTCGCCTCGGGTTTTTCACACTTCTCTTACTCCACGTAGTGGCATACTGTTGATCCTCCTCTGATTTTCGCCCCTTGTGTTCTCCTCGTTTTTGTATTTTGCTTTTTTTTTCTTGCTCCTCGTATTCTTCTCCCCTGTTTCTTCGCCTCGGGTTTTTCACACTTCTCTTACTCCACGTAGTGCCACACTTTTGATCCTCCTCTGATTTTCGCCCCTTGTGTTCTCCTCGTTTTTGTATTTTGCTTTTTTTTTCTTGCTCCTCGTATTCTTCTCCCCTGTTTCTTCGCCTCGGGTTTTTCACACTTCTCTTACTCCACGTAGTGGCATACTGTTGATCCTCCTCTGATTTTCGCCCCTTGTGTTCTCCTCGTTTTTGTATTTTGCTTTTTTTTTCTTGCTCCTCGTATTCTTCTCCCCTGTTTCTTCGCCTCGGGTTTTTCACACTTCTCTTACTCCACGTAGTGGCATACTGTTGATCCTCCTCTGATTTTCGCCCCTTGTGTTCTCCTCGTTTTTGTATTTTGCTTTTTTTTTCTTGCTCCTCGTATTCTTCTCCCCTGTTTCTTCGCCTCGGGTTTTTCACACTTCTCTTACTCCACGTAGTGGCATACTGTTGATCCTCCTCTGATTTTCGCCCCTTGTGTTCTCCTCGTTTTTGTATTTTGCTTTTTTTTTCTTGCTCCTCGTATTCTTCTCCCCTGTTTCTTCGCCTCGGGTTTTTCACACTTCTCTTACTCCACGTAGTGGCATACTGTTGATCCTCCTCTGATTTTCGCCCCTTGTGTTCTCCTCGTTTTTGTATTTTGCTTTTTTTTTTCTTGCTCCTCGTATTCTTCTCCCCTGTTTCTTCGCCTCGGGTTTTTCACACTTCTCTTACTCCACGTAGTGCCACACTTTTGATCCTCCTCTGATTTTCGCCCCTTGTGTTCTCCTCGTTTTTGTATTTTGCTTTTTTTTTCTTGCTCCTCGTATTCTTCTCCCCTGTTTCTTCGCCTCGGGTTTTTCACACTTCTCTTACTCCACGTAGTGGCATACTGTTGATCCTCCTCTGATTTTCGCCCCTTGTGTTCTCCTCGTTTTTGTATTTTGCTTTTTTTTTCTTGCTCCTCGTATTCTTCTCCCCTGTTTCTTCGCATCAGCATTTTCACACTTCTCTTACTCCACGTAGTGGCATACTGTTGATCCTCCTCTGATTTTCGCCCCTTGTGTTCTCCTCGTTTTTGTATTTTGCTTTTTTTTTCTTGCTCCTCGTATTCTTCTCCCCTGTTTCTTCGCCTCGGGTTTTTCACACTTCTCTTACTCCACGTAGTGGCATACTGTTGATCCTCCTCTGATTTTCGCCCCTTGTGTTCTCCTCGTTTTTGTATTTTGCTTTTTTTTTTCTTGCTCCTCGTATTCTTCTCCCCTGTTTCTTCGCCTCGGGTTTTTCACACTTCTCTTACTCCACGTAGTGCCACACTTTTGATCCTCCTCTGATTTTCGCCCCTTGTGTTCTCCTCGTTTTTGTATTTTGCTTTTTTTTTCTTGCTCCTCGTATTCTTCTCCCCTGTTTCTTCGCCTCGGGTTTTTCACACTTCTCTTACTCCACGTAGTGGCATACTGTTGATCCTCCTCTGATTTTCGCCCCTTGTGTTCTCCTCGTTTTTATATTTTGCTTTTTTTTTCTTGCTCCTCGTATTCTTCTCCCCTGTTTCTTCGCATCAGCATTTTCAGACTTCTCTTACTCCACGTAGTGGCATACTGTTGATCCTCCTCTGATTTTCGCCCCTTGTGTTCTCCTCGTTTTTGTATTTTGCTTTTTTTTTCTTGCTCCTCGTATTCTTCTCCCCTGTTTCTTCGCATCAGCATTTTCACACTTCTCTTACTCCACGTAGTGGCATACTGTTGATCCTCCTCTGATTTTCGCCCCTTGTGTTCTCCTCGTTTTTGTATTTTGCTTTTTTTTTCTTGCTCCTCGTATTCTTCTCCCCTGTTTCTTCGCCTCGGGTTTTTCACACTTCTCTTACTCCACGTAGTGCCACACTTTTGATCCTCCTCTGATTTTCGCCCCTTGTGTTCTCCTCGTTTTTGTATTTTGCTTTTTTTTTCTTGCTCCTCGTATTCTTTTCCCCTGTTTCTTCGCCTCGGGTTTTTCACACTTCTCTTACTCCACGTAGTGGCATACTGTTGATCCTCCTCTGATTTTCGCCCCTTGTGTTCTCCTCGTTTTCGTATTTTGCTTTTTTTTCTTGCTCCTCGTATTCTTCTCCCCTGTTTCTTCGCCTCGGGTTTTTCACACTTCTCTTACTCCACGTAGTGGCATACTGTTGATCCTCCTCTGATTTTCGCCCCTTGTGTTCTCCTCGTTTTTGTATTTTGCTTTTTTTTTCTTGCTCCTCGTATTCTTCTCCCCTGTTTCTTCGCCTCGCGTTTTTCACACTTCTCTTACTCCACGTAGTGGCATACTGTTGATCCTCCTCTGATTTTCGCCCCTTGTGTTCTCCTCGTTTTTGTATTTTGCTTTTTTTTTCTTGCTCCTCGTATTCTTCTCCCCTGTTTCTTCGCCTCGGGTTTTTCACACTTCTCTTACTCCACGTAGTGGCATACTGTTGATCCTCCTCTGATTTTCGCCCCTTGTGTTCTCCTCGTTTTTGTATTTTGCTTTTTTTTCTTGCTCCTCGTATTCTTCTCCCCTGTTTCTTCGCCTCGGGTTTTTCACACTTCTCTTACTCCACGTAGTGGCATACTGTTGATCCTCCTCTGATTTTCGCCCCTTGTGTTCTCCTCGTTTTTGTATTTTGCTTTTTTTTTCTTGCTCCTCGTATTCTTCTCCCCTGTTTCTTCGCCTCGGGTTTTTCACACTTCTCTTACTCCACGTAGTGCCACACTTTTGATCCTCCTCTGATTTTCGCCCCTTGTGTTCTCCTCGTTTTTGTATTTTGCTTTTTTTTTCTTGCTCCTCGTATTCTTCTCCCCTGTTTCTTCGCCTCGGGTTTTTCACACTTCTCTTACTCCACGTAGTGGCATACTGTTGATCCTCCTCTGATTTTCGCCCCTTGTGTTCTCCTCGTTTTTGTATTTTGCTTTTTTTTTCTTGCTCCTCGTATTCTTCTCCCCTGTTTCTTCGCATCAGCATTTTCACACTTCTCTTACTCCACGTAGTGGCATACTGTTGATCCTCCTCTGATTTTCGCCCCTTGTGTTCTCCTCGTTTTTGTATTTTGCTTTTTTTTTCTTGCTCCTCGTATTCTTCTCCCCTGTTTCTTCGCATCAGCATTTTCACACTTCTCTTACTCCACGTAGTGCCACACTTTTGATCCTCCTCTGATTTTCGCCCCTTGTGTTCTCCTCGTTTTTGTATTTTGCTTTTTTTTTCTTGCTCCTCGTATTCTTCTCCCCTGTTTCTTCGCATCAGCATTTTCACACTTCTCTTACTCCACGTAGTGGCATACTGTTGATCCTCCTCTGATTTTCGCCCCTTGTGTTCTCCTCGTTTTTGTTTTTTGCTTTTTTTTTCTTGCTCCTCGTATTCTTCTCCCCTGTTTCTTCGCCTCGGGTTTTTCACACTTCTCTTACTCCACGTAGTGCCACACTTTTGATCCTCCTCTGATTTTCGCCCCTTGTGTTCTCCTCGTTTTTGTATTTTGCTTTTTTTTTCTTGCTCCTCGTATTCTTCTCCCCTGTTTCTTCGCCTCGGGTTTTTCACACTTCTCTTACTCCACGTAGTGGCATACTGTTGATCCTCCTCTGATTTTCGCCCCTTGTGTTCTCCTCGTTTTTGTATTTTGCTTTTTTTTTCTTGCTCCTCGTATTCTTCTCCCCTGTTTCTTCGCCTCGGGTTTTTCACACTTCTCTTACTCCACGTAGTGGCATACTGTTGATCCTCCTCTGATTTTCGCCCCTTGTGTTCTCCTCGTTTTTGTATTTTGCTTTTTTTTTCTTGCTCCTCGTATTCTTCTCCCCTGTTTCTTCGCCTCGGGTTTTTCACACTTCTCTTACTCCACGTAGTGGCATACTGTTGATCCTCCTCTGATTTTCGCCCCTTGTGTTCTCCTCGTTTTTGTATTTTGCTTTTTTTTTCTTGCTCCTCGTATTCTTCTCCCCTGTTTCTTCGCCTCGGGTTTTTCACACTTCTCTTACTCCACGTAGTGGCATACTGTTGATCCTCCTCTGATTTTCGCCCCTTGTGTTCTCCTCGTTTTTGTATTTTGCTTTTTTTTTCTTGCTCCTCGTATTCTTCTCCCCTGTTTCTTCGCCTCGGGTTTTTCACACTTCTCTTACTCCACGTAGTGCCACACTTTTGATCCTCCTCTGATTTTCGCCCCTTGTGTTCTCCTCGTTTTTGTATTTTGCTTTTTTTTTCTTGCTCCTCGTATTCTTCTCCCCTGTTTCTTCGCCTCGGGTTTTTCACACTTCTCTTACTCCACGTAGTGGCATACTGTTGATCCTCCTCTGATTTTCGCCCCTTGTGTTCTCCTCGTTTTTGTATTTTGCTTTTTTTTTCTTGCTCCTCGTATTCTTCTCCCCTGTTTCTTCGCCTCGGGTTTTTCACACTTCTCTTACTCCACGTAGTGGCATACTGTTGATCCTCCTCTGATTTTCGCCCCTTGTGTTCTCCTCGTTTTTGTATTTTGCTTTTTTTTTCTTGCTCCTCGTATTCTTCTCCCCTGTTTCTTCGCCTCGGGTTTTTCACACTTCTCTTACTCCACGTAGTGGCATACTGTTGATCCTCCTCTGATTTTCGCCCCTTGTGTTCTCCTCGTTTTTGTTTTTTTGCTTTTTTTTTCTTGCTCCTCGTATTCTTCTCCCCTGTTTCTTCGCCTCGGGTTTTTCACACTTCTCTTACTCCACGTAGTGGCATACTGTTGATCCTCCTCTGATTTTCGCCCCTTGTGTTCTCCTCGTTTTTGTATTTTGCTTTTTTTTTTCTTGCTCCTCGTATTCTTCTCCCCTGTTTCTTCGCCTCGGGTTTTTCACACTTCTCTTACTCCACGTAGTGCCACACTTTTGATCCTCCTCTGATTTTCGCCCCTTGTGTTCTCCTCGTTTTTGTATTTTGCTTTTTTTTTCTTGCTCCTCGTATTCTTCTCCCCTGTTTCTTCGCCTCGGGTTTTTCACACTTCTCTTACTCCACGTAGTGGCATACTGTTGATCCTCCTCTGATTTTCGCCCCTTGTGTTCTCCTCGTTTTTGTATTTTGCTTTTTTTTTCTTGCTCCTCGTATTCTTCTCCCCTGTTTCTTCGCATCAGCATTTTCACACTTCTCTTACTCCACGTAGTGGCATACTGTTGATCCTCCTCTGATTTTCGCCCCTTGTGTTCTCCTCGTTTTTGTATTTTGCTTTTTTTTTCTTGCTCCTCGTATTCTTCTCCCCTGTTTCTTCGCCTCGGGTTTTTCACACTTCTCTTACTCCACGTAGTGGCATACTGTTGATCCTCCTCTGATTTTCGCCCCTTGTGTTCTCCTCGTTTTTGTATTTTGCTTTTTTTTTTCTTGCTCCTCGTATTCTTCTCCCCTGTTTCTTCGCCTCGGGTTTTTCACACTTCTCTTACTCCACGTAGTGCCACACTTTTGATCCTCCTCTGATTTTCGCCCCTTGTGTTCTCCTCGTTTTTGTATTTTGCTTTTTTTTTCTTGCTCCTCGTATTCTTCTCCCCTGTTTCTTCGCCTCGGGTTTTTCACACTTCTCTTACTCCACGTAGTGGCATACTGTTGATCCTCCTCTGATTTTCGCCCCTTGTGTTCTCCTCGTTTTTATATTTTGCTTTTTTTTTCTTGCTCCTCGTATTCTTCTCCCCTGTTTCTTCGCATCAGCATTTTCAGACTTCTCTTACTCCACGTAGTGGCATACTGTTGATCCTCCTCTGATTTTCGCCCCTTGTGTTCTCCTCGTTTTTGTATTTTGCTTTTTTTTTCTTGCTCCTCGTATTCTTCTCCCCTGTTTCTTCGCATCAGCATTTTCACACTTCTCTTACTCCACGTAGTGGCATACTGTTGATCCTCCTCTGATTTTCGCCCCTTGTGTTCTCCTCGTTTTTGTATTTTGCTTTTTTTTTCTTGCTCCTCGTATTCTTCTCCCCTGTTTCTTCGCCTCGGGTTTTTCACACTTCTCTTACTCCACGTAGTGCCACACTTTTGATCCTCCTCTGATTTTCGCCCCTTGTGTTCTCCTCGTTTTTGTATTTTGCTTTTTTTTTCTTGCTCCTCGTATTCTTCTCCCCTGTTTCTTCGCCTCGGGTTTTTCACACTTCTCTTACTCCACGTAGTGGCATACTGTTGATCCTCCTCTGATTTTCGCCCCTTGTGTTCTCCTCGTTTTTGTATTTTGCTTTTTTTTCTTGCTCCTCGTATTCTTCTCCCCTGTTTCTTCGCCTCGGGTTTTTCACACTTCTCTTACTGCACGTAGTGGCATACTGTTGATCCTCCTCTGATTTTCGCCCCTTGTGTTCTCCTCGTTTTTGTATTTTGCTTTTTTTTTCTTGCTCCTCGTATTCTTCTCCCCTGTTTCTTCGCCTCGCGTTTTTCACACTTCTCTTACTCCACGTAGTGGCATACTGTTGATCCTCCTCTGATTTTCGCCCCTTGTGTTCTCCTCGTTTTTGTATTTTGCTTTTTTTTTCTTGCTCCTCGTATTCTTCTCCCCTGTTTCTTCGCCTCGGGTTTTTCACACTTCTCTTACTCCACGTAGTGGCATACTGTTGATCCTCCTCTGATTTTCGCCCCTTGTGTTCTCCTCGTTTTTGTATTTTGCTTTTTTTTCTTGCTCCTCGTATTCTTCTCCCCTGTTTCTTCGCCTCGGGTTTTTCACACTTCTCTTACTCCACGTAGTGGCATACTGTTGATCCTCCTCTGATTTTCGCCCCTTGTGTTCTCCTCGTTTTTGTATTTTGCTTTTTTTTTCTTGCTCCTCGTATTCTTCTCCCCTGTTTCTTCGCCTCGGGTTTTTCACACTTCTCTTACTCCACGTAGTGCCACACTTTTGATCCTCCTCTGATTTTCGCCCCTTGTGTTCTCCTCGTTTTTGTATTTTGCTTTTTTTTTCTTGCTCCTCGTATTCTTCTCCCCTGTTTCTTCGCCTCGGGTTTTTCACACTTCTCTTACTCCACGTAGTGGCATACTGTTGATCCTCCTCTGATTTTCGCCCCTTGTGTTCTCCTCGTTTTTGTATTTTGCTTTTTTTTTCTTGCTCCTCGTATTCTTCTCCCCTGTTTCTTCGCCTCGGGTTTTTCACACTTCTCTTACTCCACGTAGTGGCATACTGTTGATCCTCCTCTGATTTTCGCCCCTTGTGTTCTCCTCGTTTTTGTATTTTGCTTTTTTTTTCTTGCTCCTCGTATTCTTCTCCCCTGTTTCTTCGCCTCGGGTTTTTCACACTTCTCTTACTCCACGTAGTGGCATACTGTTGATCCTCCTCTGATTTTCGCCCCTTGTGTTCTCCTCGTTTTTGTATTTTGCTTTTTTTTTCTTGCTCCTCGTATTCTTCTCCCCTGTTTCTTCGCATCAGCATTTTCACACTTCTCTTACTCCACGTAGTGGCATACTGTTGATCCTCCTCTGATTTTCGCCCCTTGTGTTCTCCTCGTTTTTGTATTTTGCTTTTTTTTTCTTGCTCCTCGTATTCTTCTCCCCTGTTTCTTCGCATCAGCATTTTCACACTTCTCTTACTCCACGTAGTGCCACACTTTTGATCCTCCTCTGATTTTCGCCCCTTGTGTTCTCCTCGTTTTTGTATTTTGCTTTTTTTTTCTTGCTCCTCGTATTCTTCTTCCCTGTTTCTTCGCCTCGGGTTTTTCACACTTCTCTTACTCCACGTAGTGGCATACTGTTGATCCTCCTCTGATTTTCGCCCCTTGTGTTCTCCTCGTTTTTGTATTTTGCTTTTTTTTTCTTGCTCCTCGTATTCTTCTCCCCTGTTTCTTCGCCTCGGGTTTTTCACACTTCTCTTACTCCACGTAGTGGCATACTGTTGATCCTCCTCTGATTTTCGCCCCTTGTGTTCTCCTCGTTTTTGTATTTTGCTTTTTTTTTCTTGCTCCTCGTATTCTTCTCCCCTGTTTCTTCGCCTCGGGTTTTTCACACTTCTCTTACTCCACGTAGTGGCATACTGTTGATCCTCCTCTGATTTTCGCCCCTTGTGTTCTCCTCGTTTTTGTATTTTGCTTTTTTTTTCTTGCTCCTCGTATTCTTCTCCCCTGTTTCTTCGCCTCGGGTTTTTCACACTTCTCTTACTCCACGTAGTGCCACACTTTTGATCCTCCTCTGATTTTCGCCCCTTGTGTTCTCCTCGTTTTTGTATTTTGCTTTTTTTTTCTTGCTCCTCGTATTCTTCTCCCCTGTTTCTTCGCCTCGGGTTTTTCACACTTCTCTTACTCCACGTAGTGGCATACTGTTGATCCTCCTCTGATTTTCGCCCCTTGTGTTCTCCTCGTTTTTGTATTTTGCTTTTTTTTTCTTGCTCCTCGTATTCTTCTCCCCTGTTTCTTCGCCTCGGGTTTTTCACACTTCTCTTACTCCACGTAGTGGCATACTGTTGATCCTCCTCTGATTTTCGCCCCTTGTGTTCTCCTCGTTTTTGTATTTTGCTTTTTTTTTCTTGCTCCTCGTATTCTTCTCCCCTGTTTCTTCGCCTCGGGTTTTTCACACTTCTCTTACTCCACGTAGTGGCATACTGTTGATCCTCCTCTGATTTTCGCCCCTTGTGTTCTCCTCGTTTTTGTATTTTGCTTTTTTTTTCTTGCTCCTCGTATTCTTCTCCCCTGTTTCTTCGCCTCGGGTTTTTCACACTTCTCTTACTCCACGTAGTGGCATACTGTTGATCCTCCTCTGATTTTCGCCCCTTGTGTTCTCCTCGTTTTTGTATTTTGCTTTTTTTTTTCTTGCTCCTCGTATTCTTCTCCCCTGTTTCTTCGCCTCGGGTTTTTCACACTTCTCTTACTCCACGTAGTGCCACACTTTTGATCCTCCTCTGATTTTCGCCCCTTGTGTTCTCCTCGTTTTTGTATTTTGCTTTTTTTTTCTTGCTCCTCGTATTCTTCTCCCCTGTTTCTTCGCCTCGGGTTTTTCACACTTCTCTTACTCCACGTAGTGGCATACTGTTGATCCTCCTCTGATTTTCGCCCCTTGTGTTCTCCTCGTTTTTGTATTTTGCTTTTTTTTTCTTGCTCCTCGTATTCTTCTCCCCTGTTTCTTCGCATCAGCATTTTCACACTTCTCTTACTCCACGTAGTGGCATACTGTTGATCCTCCTCTGATTTTCGCCCCTTGTGTTCTCCTCGTTTTTGTATTTTGCTTTTTTTTTCTTGCTCCTCGTATTCTTCTCCCCTGTTTCTTCGCCTCGGGTTTTTCACACTTCTCTTACTCCACGTAGTGGCATACTGTTGATCCTCCTCTGATTTTCGCCCCTTGTGTTCTCCTCGTTTTTGTATTTTGCTTTTTTTTTTCTTGCTCCTCGTATTCTTCTCCCCTGTTTCTTCGCCTCGGGTTTTTCACACTTCTCTTACTCCACGTAGTGCCACACTTTTGATCCTCCTCTGATTTTCGCCCCTTGTGTTCTCCTCGTTTTTGTATTTTGCTTTTTTTTTCTTGCTCCTCGTATTCTTCTCCCCTGTTTCTTCGCCTCGGGTTTTTCACACTTCTCTTACTCCACGTAGTGGCATACTGTTGATCCTCCTCTGATTTTCGCCCCTTGTGTTCTCCTCGTTTTTATATTTTGCTTTTTTTTTCTTGCTCCTCGTATTCTTCTCCCCTGTTTCTTCGCATCAGCATTTTCAGACTTCTCTTACTCCACGTAGTGGCATACTGTTGATCCTCCTCTGATTTTCGCCCCTTGTGTTCTCCTCGTTTTTGTATTTTGCTTTTTTTTTCTTGCTCCTCGTATTCTTCTCCCCTGTTTCTTCGCATCAGCATTTTCACACTTCTCTTACTCCACGTAGTGGCATACTGTTGATCCTCCTCTGATTTTCGCCCCTTGTGTTCTCCTCGTTTTTGTATTTTGCTTTTTTTTTCTTGCTCCTCGTATTCTTCTCCCCTGTTTCTTCGCCTCGGGTTTTTCACACTTCTCTTACTCCACGTAGTGCCACACTTTTGATCCTCCTCTGATTTTCGCCCCTTGTGTTCTCCTCGTTTTTGTATTTTGCTTTTTTTTTCTTGCTCCTCGTATTCTTCTCCCCTGTTTCTTCGCCTCGGGTTTTTCACACTTCTCTTACTCCACGTAGTGGCATACTGTTGATCCTCCTCTGATTTTCGCCCCTTGTGTTCTCCTCGTTTTTGTATTTTGCTTTTTTTTCTTGCTCCTCGTATTCTTCTCCCCTGTTTCTTCGCCTCGGGTTTTTCACACTTCTCTTACTCCACGTAGTGGCATACTGTTGATCCTCCTCTGATTTTCGCCCCTTGTGTTCTCCTCGTTTTTGTATTTTGCTTTTTTTTTCTTGCTCCTCGTATTCTTCTCCCCTGTTTCTTCGCCTCGCGTTTTTCACACTTCTCTTACTCCACGTAGTGGCATACTGTTGATCCTCCTCTGATTTTCGCCCCTTGTGTTCTCCTCGTTTTTGTATTTTGCTTTTTTTTTCTTGCTCCTCGTATTCTTCTCCCCTGTTTCTTCGCCTCGGGTTTTTCACACTTCTCTTACTCCACGTAGTGGCATACTGTTGATCCTCCTCTGATTTTCGCCCCTTGTGTTCTCCTCGTTTTTGTATTTTGCTTTTTTTTCTTGCTCCTCGTATTCTTCTCCCCTGTTTCTTCGCCTCGGGTTTTTCACACTTCTCTTACTCCACGTAGTGGCATACTGTTGATCCTCCTCTGATTTTCGCCCCTTGTGTTCTCCTCGTTTTTGTATTTTGCTTTTTTTTTCTTGCTCCTCGTATTCTTCTCCCCTGTTTCTTCGCCTCGGGTTTTTCACACTTCTCTTACTCCACGTAGTGCCACACTTTTGATCCTCCTCTGATTTTCGCCCCTTGTGTTCTCCTCGTTTTTGTATTTTGCTTTTTTTTTCTTGCTCCTCGTATTCTTCTCCCCTGTTTCTTCGCCTCGGGTTTTTCACACTTCTCTTACTCCACGTAGTGGCATACTGTTGATCCTCCTCTGATTTTCGCCCCTTGTGTTCTCCTCGTTTTTGTATTTTGCTTTTTTTTTCTTGCTCCTCGTATTCTTCTCCCCTGTTTCTTCGCCTCGGGTTTTTCACACTTCTCTTACTCCACGTAGTGGCATACTGTTGATCCTCCTCTGATTTTCGCCCCTTGTGTTCTCCTCGTTTTTGTATTTTGCTTTTTTTTTCTTGCTCCTCGTATTCTTCTCCCCTGTTTCTTCGCCTCGGGTTTTTCACACTTCTCTTACTCCACGTAGTGGCATACTGTTGATCCTCCTCTGATTTTCGCCCCTTGTGTTCTCCTCGTTTATGTATTTTGCTTTTTTTTTCTTGCTCCTCGTATTCTTCTCCCCTGTTTCTTCGCATCAGCATTTTCACACTTCTCTTACTCCACGTAGTGGCATACTGTTGATCCTCCTCTGATTTTCGCCCCTTGTGTTCTCCTCGTTTTTGTATTTTGCTTTTTTTTTCTTGCTCCTCGTATTCTTCTCCCCTGTTTCTTCGCATCAGCATTTTCACACTTCTCTTACTCCACGTAGTGCCACACTTTTGATCCTCCTCTGATTTTCGCCCCTTGTGTTCTCCTCGTTTTTGTATTTTGCTTTTTTTTTCTTGCTCCTCGTATTCTTCTCCCTTGTTTCTTCGCCTCGGGTTTTTCACACTTCTCTTACTCCACGTAGTGGCATACTGTTGATCCTCCTCTGATTTTCGCCCCTTGTGTTCTCCTCGTTTTTGTATTTTGCTTTTTTTTTCTTGCTCCTCGTATTCTTCTCCCCTGTTTCTTCGCCTCGGGTTTTTCACACTTCTCTTACTCCACGTAGTGGCATACTGTTGATCCTCCTCTGATTTTCGCCCCTTGTGTTCTCCTCGTTTTTGTATTTTGCTTTTTTTTTCTTGCTCCTCGTATTCTTCTCCCCTGTTTCTTCGCCTCGGGTTTTTCACACTTCTCTTACTCCACGTAGTGGCATACTGTTGATCCTCCTCTGATTTTCGCCCCTTGTGTTCTCCTCGTTTTTGTATTTTGCTTTTTTTTTCTTGCTCCTCGTATTCTTCTCCCCTGTTTCTTCGCCTCGGGTTTTTCACACTTCTCTTACTCCACGTAGTGGCATACTGTTGATCCTCCTCTGATTTTCGCCCCTTGTGTTCTCCTCGTTTTTGTATTTTGCTTTTTCTTTCTTGCTCCTCGTATTCTTCTCCCCTGTTTCTTCGCCTCGGGTTTTTCACACTTCTCTTACTCCACGTAGTGCCACACTTTTGATCCTCCTCTGATTTTCGCCCCTTGTGTTCTCCTCGTTTTTGTATTTTGCTTTTTTTTTCTTGCTCCTCGTATTCTTCTCCCCTGTTTCTTCGCCTCGGGTTTTTCACACTTCTCTTACTCCACGTAGTGGCATACTGTTGATCCTCCTCTGATTTTCGCCCCTTGTGTTCTCCTCGTTTTTGTATTTTGCTTTTTTTTTCTTGCTCCTCGTATTCTTCTCCCCTGTTTCTTCGCTTCGGGTTTTTCACACTTCTCTTACTCCACGTAGTGGCATACTGTTGATCCTCCTCTGATTTTCGCCCCTTGTGTTCTCCTCGTTTTTGTATTTTGCTTTTTTTTTCTTGCTCCTCGTATTCTTCTCCCCTGTTTCTTCGCCTCGGGTTTTTCACACTTCTCTTACTCCACGTAGTGGCATACTGTTGATCCTCCTCTGATTTTCGCCCCTTGTGTTCTCCTCGTTTTTGTATTTTGCTTTTTTTTTCTTGCTCCTCGTATTCTTCTCCCCTGTTTCTTCGCCTCGGGTTTTTCTCACTTCTCTTACTCCACGTAGTGGCATACTGTTGATCCTCCTCTGATTTTCGCCCCTTGTGTTCTCCTCGTTTTTGTATTTTGCTTTTTTTTTCTTGCTCCTCGTATTCTTCTCCCCTGTTTCTTCGCATCAGCATTTTCACACTTCTCTTACTCCACGTAGTGGCATACTGTTGATCCTCCTCTGATTTTCGCCCCTTGTGTTCTCCTCGTTTTTGTATTTTGCTTTTTTTTTCTTGCTCCTCGTATTCTTCTCCCCTGTTTCTTCGCCTCGGGTTTTTCACACTTCTCTTACTCCACGTAGTGGCATACTGTTGATCCTCCTCTGATTTTCGCCCCTTGTGTTCTCCTCGTTTTTGTATTTTGCTTTTTTTTTCTTGCCCCTCGTATTCTTCTCCCCTGTTTCTTCGCCTCGGGTTTTTCACACTTCTCTTACTCCACGTAGTGGCATACTGTTGATCCTCCTCTGATTTTCGCCCCTTGTGTTCTCCTCGTTTTTGTATTTTGCTTTTTTTTTCTTGCTCCTCGTATTCTTCTCCCCTGTTTCTTCGCCTCGGGTTTTTCACACTTCTCTTACTCCACGTAGTGCCACACTTTTGATCCTCCTCTGATTTTCGCCCCTTGTGTTCTCCTCGTTTTTGTATTTTGCTTTTTTTTTCTTGCTCCTCGTATTCTTCTCCCCTGTTTCTTCGCCTCGCGTTTTTCACACTTCTCTTACTCCACGTAGTGCCACACTTTTGATCCTCCTCTGATTTTCGCCCCTTGTGTTCTCCTCGTTTTTGTATTTTGCTTTTTTTTTCTTGCTCCTCGTATTCTTCTCCCCTGTTTCTTCGCCTCGGGTTTTTCACACTTCTCTTACTCCACGTAGTGGCATACTGTTGATCCTCCTCTGATTTTCGCCCCTTGTGTTCTCCTCGTTTTTGTATTTTGCTTTTTTTTTCTTGCTCCTCGTATTCTTCTCCCCTGTTTCTTCGCCTCGGGTTTTTCACACTTCTCTTACTCCACGTAGTGGCATACTGTTGATCCTCCTCTGATTTTCGCCCCTTGTGTTCTCCTCGTTTTTGTATTTTGCTTTTTTTTTCTTGCTCCTCGTATTCTTCTCCCCTGTTTCTTCGCCTCGGGTTTTTCACACTTCTCTTACTCCACGTAGTGGCATACTGTTGATCCTCCTCTGATTTTCGCCCCTTGTGTTCTCCTCGTTTTTGTATTTTGCTTTTTTTTTCTTTCTCCTTGTATTCTTCTCCCCTGTTTCTTCGCATCAGCATTTTCACACTTCTCTTACTCCACGTAGTGGCACACTGTTGATCCTCCTCTGATTTTCGCCCCTTGTGTTCTCCTCGGTTTTGTATTTTGCTTTTTTTTTCTTGCTCCTCGTATTCTTCTCCCCTGTTTCTTCGCCTCGGGTTTTTCACACTTCTCTTACTCCACGTAGTGGCATACTGTTGATCCTCCTCTGATTTTCGCCCCTTGTGTTCTCCTCGTTTTTGTATTTTGCTTTTTTTTTCTTGCTCCTCGTATTCTTCTCCCCTGTTTCTTCGCCTCGGGTTTTTCACACTTCTCTTACTCCACGTAGTGGCATACTGTTGATCCTCCTCTGATTTTCGCCCCTTGTGTTCTCCTCGTTTTTGTATTTTGCTTTTTTTTTCTTGCTCCTCGTATTCTTCTCCCCTGTTTCTTCGCCTCGGGTTTTTCACACTTCTCTTACTCCACGTAGTGCGACACTTTTGATCCTCCACTGATTTTCGCCCCTTGTGTTCTCCTCGTTTTTGTATTTTGCTTTTTTTTTCTTGCTCCTCGTATTCTTCTCCCCTGTTTCTTCGCCTCGGGTTTTTCACACTTCTCTTACTCCACGTAGTGGCATACTGTTGATCCTCCTCTGATTTTCGCCCCTTGTGTTCTCCTCGTTTTTGTATTTTGCTTTTTTTTTCTTGCTCCTCGTATTCTTCTCCCCTGTTTCTTCGCATCAGCATTTTCACACTTCTCTTACTCCACGTAGTGGCATACTGTTGATCCTCCTCTGATTTTCGCCCCTTGTGTTCTCCTCGTTTTTGTATTTTGCTTTTTTTTTCTTGCTCCTCGTATTCTTCTCCCCTGTTTCTTCGCCTCGGGTTTTTCACACTTCTCTTACTCCACGTAGTGCCACACTTTTGATCCTCCTCTGATTTTCGCCCCTTGTGTTCTCCTCGTTTTTGTATTTTGCTTTTTTTTTCTTGCTCCTCGTATTCTTCTCCCCTGTTTCTTCGCCTCGGGTTTTTCACACTTCTCTTACTCCACGTAGTGGCATACTGTTGATCCTCCTCTGATTTTCGCCCCTTGTGTTCTCCTCGTTTTTATATTTTGCTTTTTTTTTCTTGCTCCTCGTATTCTTCTCCCCTGTTTCTTCGCATCAGCATTTTCACACTTCTCTTACTCCACGTAGTGGCATACTGTTGATCCTCCTCTGATTTTCGCCCCTTGTGTTCTCCTCGTTTTTGTATTTTGCTTTTTTTTTCTTGCTCCTCGTATTCTTCTCCCCTGTTTCTTCGCATCAGCATTTTCACACTTCTCTTACTCCACGAAGTGGCATACTGTTGATCCTCCTCTGATTTTCGCCCCTTGTGTTCTCCTCGTTTTTGTATTTTGCTTTTTTTTTCTTGCTCCTCGTATTCTTCTCCCCTGTTTCTTCGCCTCGGGTTTTTCACACTTCTCTTACTCCACGTAGTGGCATACTGTTGATCCTCCTCTGATTTTCGCCCCTTGTGTTCTCCTCGTTTTTGTATTTTGCTTTTTTTTTCTTGCTCCTCGTATTCTTCTCCCCTGTTTCTTCGCCTCGGGTTTTTCACACTTCTCTTACTCCACGTAGTGGCATACTGTTGATCCTCCTCTGATTTTCGCCCCTTGTGTTCTCCTCGTTTTTGTATTTTGCTTTTTTTTTCTTGCTCCTCGTATTCTTCTCCCCTGTTTCTTCGCCTCGGGTTTTTCACACTTCTCTTACTCCACGTAGTGCCACACTTTTGATCCTCCTCTGATTTTCGCCCCTTGTGTTCTCCTCGTTTTTGTATTTTGCTTTTTTTTTCTTGCTCCTCGTATTCTTCTCCCCTGTTTCTTCGCCTCGGGTTTTTCACACTTCTCTTACTCCACGTAGTGGCATACTGTTGATCCTCCTCTGATTTTCGCCCCTTGTGTTCTCCTCGTTTTTGTATTTTGCTTTTTTTTTCTTGCTCCTCGTATTCTTCTCCCCTGTTTCTTCGCCTCGGGTTTTTCACACTTCTCTTACTCCACGTAGTGGCATACTGTTGATCCTCCTCTGATTTTCGCCCCTTGTGTTCTCCTCGTTTTTGTATTTTGCTTTTTTTTTCTTGCTCCTCGTATTCTTCTCCCCTGTTTCTTCGCCTCGGGTTTTTCACACTTCTCTTACTCCACGTAGTGGCATACTGTTGATCCTCCTCTGATTTTCGCCCCTTGTGTTCTCCTCGTTTTTGTATTTTGCTTTTTTTTTCTTGCTCCTCGTATTCTTCTCCCCTGTTTCTTCGCCTCGGGTTTTTCACACTTCTCTTACTCCACGTAGTGGCATACTGTTGATCCTCCTCTGATTTTCGCCCCTTGTGTTCTCCTCGTTTTTGTATTTTGCTTTTTTTTTCTTGCTCCTCGTATTCTTCTCCCCTGTTTCTTCGCATCAGCATTTTCACACTTCTCTTACTCCACGTAGTGGCATACTGTTGATCCTCCTCTGATTTTCGCCCCTTGTGTTCTCCTCGTTTTTATATTTTGCTTTTTTTTTCTTGCTCCTCGTATTCTTCTCCCCTGTTTCTTCGCCTCGGGTTTTTCACACTTCTCTTACTCCACGTAGTGCCACACTTTTGATCCTCCTCTGATTTTCGCCCCTTGTGTTCTCCTCGTTTTTGTATTTTGCTTTTTTTTTCTTGCTCCTCGTATTCTTCTCCCCTGTTTCTTCGCCTCGGGTTTTTCACACTTCTCTTACTCCAAGTAGTGGCATACTGTTGATCCTCCTCTGATTTTCGCCCCTTGTGTTCTCCTCGTTTTTGTATTTTGCTTTTTTTTTCTTGCTCCTCGTATTCTTCTCCCCTGTTTCTTCGCTTCGGGTTTTTCACACTTCTCTTACTCCACGTAGTGGCATACTGTTGATCCTCCTCTGATTTTCGCCCCTTGTGTTCTCCTCGTTTTTGTATTTTGCTTTTTTTTTCTTGCTCCTCGTATTCTTCTCCCCTGTTTCTTCGCCTCGGGTTTTTCACACTTCTCTTACTCCACGTAGTGGCATACTGTTGATCCTCCTCTGATTTTCGCCCCTTGTGTTCTCCTCGTTTTTGTATTTTGCTTTTTTTTTCTTGCTCCTCGTATTCTTCTCCCCTGTTTCTTCGCCTCGGGTTTTTCACACTTCTCTTACTCCACGTAGTGGCATACTGTTGATCCTCCTCTGATTTTCGCCCCTTGTGTTCTCCTCGTTTTTGTATTTTGCTTTTTTTTTCTTGCTCCTCGTATTCTTCTCCCCTGTTTCTTCGCATCAGCATTTTCACACTTCTCTTACTCCACGTAGTGGCATACTGTTGATCCTCCTCTGATTTTCGCCCCTTGTGTTCTCCTCGTTTTTGTATTTTGCTTTTTTTTTCTTGCTCCTCGTATTCTTCTCCCCTGTTTCTTCGCCTCGGGTTTTTCACACTTCTCTTACTCCACGTAGTGGCATACTGTTGATCCTCCTCTGATTTTCGCCCCTTGTGTTCTCCTCGTTTTTGTATTTTGCTTTTTTTTTCTTGCCCCTCGTATTCTTCTCCCCTGTTTCTTCGCCTCGGGTTTTTCACACTTCTCTTACTCCACGTAGTGGCATACTGTTGATCCTCCTCTGATTTTCGCCCCTTGTGTTCTCCTCGTTTTTGTATTTTGCTTTTTTTTTCTTGCTCCTCGTATTCTTCTCCCCTGTTTCTTCGCCTCGGGTTTTTCACAATTCTCTTACTCCACGTAGTGCCACACTTTTGATCCTCCTCTGATTTTCGCCCCTTGTGTTCTCCTCGTTTTTGTATTTTGCTTTTTTTTTCTTGCTCCTCGTATTCTTCTCCCCTGTTTCTTCGCCTCAGGTTTTTCACACTTCTCTTACTCCACGTAGTGCCACACTTTTGATCCTCCTCTGATTTTCGCCCCTTGTGTTCTCCTCGTTTTTGTATTTTGCTTTTTTTTTCTTGCTCCTCGTATTCTTCTCCCCTGTTTCTTCGCCTCGGGTTTTTCACACTTCTCTTACTCCACGTAGTGGCATACTGTTGATCCTCCTCTGATTTTCGCCCCTTGTGTTCTCCTCGTTTTTGTATTTTGCTTTTTTTTTCTTGCTCCTCGTATTCTTCTCCCCTGTTTCTTCGCCTCGGGTTTTTCACACTTCTCTTACTCCACGTAGTGGCATACTGTTGATCCTCCTCTGATTTTCGCCCCTTGTGTTCTCCTCGTTTTTGTATTTTGCTTTTTTTTTCTTGCTCCTCGTATTCTTCTCCCCTGTTTCTTCGCCTCGGGTTTTTCACACTTCTCTTACTCCACGTAGTGGCATACTGTTGATCCTCCTCTGATTTTCGCCCCTTGTGTTCTCCTCGTTTTTGTATTTTGCTTTTTTTTTCTTGCTCCTTGTATTATTCTCCCCTGTTTCTTCGCATCAGCATTTTCACACTTCTCTTACTCCACGTAGTGGCACACTGTTGATCCTCCTCTGATTTTCGCCCCTTGTGTTCTCCTCGGTTTTGTATTTTGCTTTTTTTTTCTTGCTCCTCGTATTCTTCTCCCCTGTTTCTTCGCCTCGGGTTTTTCACACTTCTCTTACTCCACGTAGTGGCATACTGTTGATCCTCCTCTGATTTTCGCCCCTTGTGTTCTCCTCGTTTTTGTATTTTGCTTTTTTTTTCTTGCTCCTCGTATTCTTCTCCCCTGTTTCTTCGCCTCGGGTTTTTCACACTTCTCTTACTCCACGTAGTGGCATACTGTTGATCCTCCTCTCATTTTCGCCCCTTGTGTTCTCCTCGTTTTTGTATTTTGCTTTTTCTTTCTTGCTCCTCGTATTCTTCTCCCCTGTTTCTTCGCCTCGGGTTTTTCACACTTCTCTTACTCCACGTAGTGCCACACTTTTGATCCTCCTCTGATTTTCGCCCCTTGTGTTCTCCTCGTTTTTGTATTTTGCTTTTTTTTTCTTGCTCCTCGTATTCTTCTCCCCTGTTTCTTCGCCTCGGGTTTTTCACACTTCTCTTACTCCACGTAGTGGCATACTGTTGATCCTCCTCTGATTTTCGCCCCTTGTGTTCTCCTCGTTTTTGTATTTTGCTTTTTTTTTCTTGCTCCTCGTATTCTTCTCCCCTGTTTCTTCGCTTCGGGTTTTTCACACTTCTCTTACTCCACGTAGTGGCATACTGTTGATCCTCCTCTGATTTTCGCCCCTTGTGTTCTCCTCGTTTTTGTATTTTGCTTTTTTTTTCTTGCTCCTCGTATTCTTCTCCCCTGTTTCTTCGCCTCGGGTTTTTCACACTTCTCTTACTCCACGTAGTGGCATACTGTTGATCCTCCTCTGATTTTCGCCCCTTGTGTTCTCCTCGTTTTTGTATTTTGCTTTTTTTTTCTTGCTCCTCGTATTCTTCTCCCCTGTTTCTTCGCCTCGGGTTTTTCACACTTCTCTTACTCCACGTAGTGGCATACTGTTGATCCTCCTCTGATTTTCGCCCCTTGTGTTCTCCTCGTTTTTGTATTTTGCTTTTTTTTTCTTGCTCCTCGTATTCTTCTCCCCTGTTTCTTCGCTTCGGGTTTTTCACACTTCTCTTACTCCACGTAGTGGCATACTGTTGATCCTCCTCTGATTTTCGCCCCTTGTGTTCTCCTCGTTTTTGTATTTTGCTTTTTTTTTCTTGCTCCTCGTATTCTTCTCCCCTGTTTCTTCGCCTCGGGTTTTTCACACTTCTCTTACTCCACGTAGTGGCATACTGTTGATCCTCCTCTGATTTTCGCCCCTTGTGTTCTCCTCGTTTTTGTATTTTGCTTTTTTTTTCTTGCTCCTCGTATTCTTCTCCCCTGTTTCTTCGCCTCGGGTTTTTCACACTTCTCTTACTCCACGTAGTGGCATACTGTTGATCCTCCTCTGATTTTCGCCCCTTGTGTTCTCCTCGTTTTTGTATTTTGCTTTTTTTTTCTTGCTCCTCGTATTCTTCTCCCCTGTTTCTTCGCATCAGCATTTTCACACTTCTCTTACTCCACGTAGTGGCATACTGTTGATCCTCCTCTGATTTTCGCCCCTTGTGTTCTCCTCGTTTTTGTATTTTGCTTTTTTTTTCTTGCTCCTCGTATTCTTCTCCCCTGTTTCTTCGCCTCGGGTTTTTCACACTTCTCTTACTCCACGTAGTGGCATACTGTTGATCCTCCTCTGATTTTCGCCCCTTGTGTTCTCCTCGTTTTTGTATTTTGCTTTTTTTTTCTTGCCCCTCGTATTCTTCTCCCCTGTTTCTTCGCCTCGGGTTTTTCACACTTCTCTTACTCCACGTAGTGGCATACTGTTGATCCTCCTCTGATTTTCGCCCCTTGTGTTCTCCTCGTTTTTGTATTTTGCTTTTTTTTTCTTGCTCCTCGTATTCTTCTCCCCTGTTTCTTCGCCTCGGGTTTTTCACAATTCTCTTACTCCACGTAGTGCCACACTTTTGATCCTCCTCTGATTTTCGCCCCTTGTGTTCTCCTCGTTTTTGTATTTTGCTTTTTTTTTCTTGCTCCTCGTATTCTTCTCCCCTGTTTCTTCGCCTCGCGTTTTTCACACTTCTCTTACTCCACGTAGTGCCACACTTTTGATCCTCCTCTGATTTTCGCCCCTTGTGTTCTCCTCGTTTTTGTATTTTGCTTTTTTTTTCTTGCTCCTCGTATTCTTCTCCCCTGTTTCTTCGCCTCGGGTTTTTCACACTTCTCTTACTCCACGTAGTGGCATACTGTTGATCCTCCTCTGATTTTCGCCCCTTGTGTTCTCCTCGTTTTTGTATTTTGCTTTTTTTTTCTTGCTCCTCGTATTCTTCTCCCCTGTTTCTTCGCCTCGGGTTTTTCACACTTCTCTTACTCCACGTAGTGGCATACTGTTGATCCTCCTCTGATTTTCGCCCCTTGTGTTCTCCTCGTTTTTGTATTTTGCTTTTTTTTTCTTGCTCCTCGTATTCTTCTCCCCTGTTTCTTCGCCTCGGGTTTTTCACACTTCTCTTACTCCACGTAGTGGCATACTGTTGATCCTCCTCTGATTTTCGCCCCTTGTGTTCTCCTCGTTTTTGTATTTTGCTTTTTTTTTCTTGCTCCTTGTATTCTTCTCCCCTGTTTCTTCGCATCAGCATTTTCACACTTCTCTTACTCCACGTAGTGGCACACTGTTGATCCTCCTCTGATTTTCGCCCCTTGTGTTCTCCTCGGTTTTGTATTTTGCTTTTTTTTTCTTGCTCCTCGTATTCTTCTCCCCTGTTTCTTCGCCTCGGGTTTTTCACACTTCTCTTACTCCACGTAGTGGCATACTGTTGATCCTCCTCTGATTTTCGCCCCTTGTGTTCTCCTCGTTTTTGTATTTTGCTTTTTTTTTCTTGCTCCTCGTATTCTTCTCCCCTGTTTCTTCGCCTCGGGTTTTTCACACTTCTCTTACTCCACGTAGTGGCATACTGTTGATCCTCCTCTGATTTTCGCCCCTTGTGTTCTCCTCGTTTTTGTATTTTGCTTTTTTTTTCTTGCTCCTCGTATTCTTCTCCCCTGTTTCTTCGCCTCGGGTTTTTCACACTTCTCTTACTCCACGTAGTGCCACACTTTTGATCCTCCTCTGATTTTCGCCCCTTGTGTTCTCCTCGTTTTTGTATTTTGCTTTTTTTTTCTTGCTCCTCGTATTCTTCTCCCCTGTTTCTTCGCCTCGGGTTTTTCACACTTCTCTTACTCCACGTAGTGGCATACTGTTGATCCTCCTCTGATTTTCGCCCATTGTGTTCTCCTCGTTTTTGTATTTTGCTTTTTTTTTCTTGCTCCTCGTATTCTTCTCCCCTGTTTCTTCGCATCAGCATTTTCACACTTCTCTTACTCCACGTAGTGGCATACTGTTGATCCTCCTCTGATTTTCGCCCCTTGTGTTCTCCTCGTTTTTGTATTTTGCTTTTTTTTTCTTGCTCCTCGTATTCTTCTCCCCTGTTTCTTCGCCTCGGGTTTTTCACACTTCTCTTACTCCACGTAGTGGCATACTGTTGATCCTCCTCTGATTTTCGCCCCTTGTGTTCTCCTCGTTTTTGTATTTTGCTTTTTTTTTTCTTGCTCCTCGTATTCTTCTCCCCTGTTTCTTCGCCTCGGGTTTTTCACACTTCTCTTACTCCACGTAGTGCCACACTTTTGATCCTCCTCTGATTTTCGCCCCTTGTGTTCTCCTCGTTTTTGTATTTTGCTTTTTTTTTCTTGCTCCTCGTATTCTTCTCCCCTGTTTCTTCGCCTCGGGTTTTTCACACTTCTCTTACTCCACGTAGTGGCATACTGTTGATCCTCCTCTGATTTTCGCCCCTTGTGTTCTCCTCGTTTTTATATTTTGCTTTTTTTTTCTTGCTCCTCGTATTCTTCTCCCCTGTTTCTTCGCATCAGCATTTTCACACTTCTCTTACTCCACGTAGTGGCATACTGTTGATCCTCCTCTGATTTTCGCCCCTTGTGTTCTCCTCGTTTTTGTATTTTGCTTTTTTTTTCTTGCTCCTCGTATTCTTCTCCCCTGTTTCTTCGCATCAGCATTTTCACACTTCTCTTACTCCACGAAGTGGCATACTGTTGATCCTCCTCTGATTTTCGCCCCTTGTGTTCTCCTCGTTTTTGTATTTTGCTTTTTTTTTCTTGCTCCTCGTATTCTTCTCCCCTGTTTCTTCGCCTCGGGTTTTTCACACTTCTCTTACTCCACGTAGTGGCATACTGTTGATCCTCCTCTGATTTTCGCCCCTTGTGTTCTCCTCGTTTTTGTATTTTGCTTTTTTTTTTCTTGCTCCTCGTATTCTTCTCCCCTGTTTCTTCGCCTCGGGTTTTTCACACTTCTCTTACTCCACGTAGTGGCATACTGTTGATCCTCCTCTGATTTTCGCCCCTTGTGTTCTCCTCGTTTTTGTATTTTGCTTTTTTTTTCTTGCTCCTCGTATTCTTCTCCCCTGTTTCTTCGCCTCGGGTTTTTCACACTTCTCTTACTCCACGTAGTGGCACACTTTTGATCCTCCTCTGATTTTCGCCCCTTGTGTTCTCCTCGTTTTTGTATTTTGCTTTTTTTTTCTTGCTCCTCGTATTCTTCTCCCCTGTTTCTTCGCCTCGGGTTTTTCACACTTCTCTTACTCCACGTAGTGGCATACTGTTGATCCTCCTCTGATTTTCGCCCCTTGTGTTCTCCTCGTTTTTGTATTTTGCTTTTTTTTTCTTGCTCCTCGTATTCTTCTCCCCTGTTTCTTCGCCTCGGGTTTTTCACACTTCTCTTACTCCACGTAGTGGCATACTGTTGATCCTCCTCTGATTTTCGCCCCTTGTGTTCTCCTCGTTTTTGTATTTTGCTTTTTTTTTCTTGCTCCTCGTATTCTTCTCCCCTGTTTCTTCGCCTCGGGTTTTTCACACTTCTCTTACTCCACGTAGTGGCATACTGTTGATCCTCCTCTGATTTTCGCCCCTTGTGTTCTCCTCGTTTTTGTATTTTGCTTTTTTTTTCTTGCTCCTCGTATTCTTCTCCCCTGTTTCTTCGCCTCGGGTTTTTCACACTTCTCTTACTCCACGTAGTGGCATACTGTTGATCCTCCTCTGATTTTCGCCCCTTGTGTTCTCCTCGTTTTTGTATTTTGCTTTTTTTTTCTTGCTCCTCGTATTCTTCTCCCCTGTTTCTTCGCATCAGCATTTTCACACTTCTCTTACTCCACGTAGTGGCATACTGTTGATCCTCCTCTGATTTTCGCCCCTTGTGTTCTCCTCGTTTTTATATTTTGCTTTTTTTTTCTTGCTCCTCGTATTCTTCTCCCCTGTTTCTTCGCCTCGGGTTTTTCACACTTCTCTTACTCCACGTAGTGCCACACTTTTGATCCTCCTCTGATTTTCGCCCCTTGTGTTCTCCTCGTTTTTGTATTTTGCTTTTTTTTTCTTGCTCCTCGTATTCTTCTCCCCTGTTTCTTCGCCTCGGGTTTTTCACACTTCTCTTACTCCAATTAGTGGCATACTGTTGATCCTCCTCTGATTTTCGCCCCTTGTGTTCTCCTCGTTTTTGTATTTTGCTTTTTTTTTCTTGCTCCTCGTATTCTTCTCCCCTGTTTCTTCGCTTCGGGTTTTTCACACTTCTCTTACTCCACGTAGTGGCATACTGTTGATCCTCCTCTGATTTTCGCCCCTTGTGTTCTCCTCGTTTTTGTATTTTGCTTTTTTTTTCTTGCTCCTCGTATTCTTCTCCCCTGTTTCTTCGCCTCGGGTTTTTCACACTTCTCTTACTCCACGTAGTGGCATACTGTTGATCCTCCTCTGATTTTCGCCCCTTGTGTTCTCCTCGTTTTTGTATTTTGCTTTTTTTTTCTTGCTCCTCGTATTCTTCTCCCCTGTTTCTTCGCCTCGGGTTTTTCACACTTCTCTTACTCCACGTAGTGGCATACTGTTGATCCTCCTCTGATTTTCGCCCCTTGTGTTCTCCTCGTTTTTGTATTTTGCTTTTTTTTTCTTGCTCCTCGTATTCTTCTCCCCTGTTTCTTCGCATCAGCATTTTCACACTTCTCTTACTCCACGTAGTGGCATACTGTTGATCCTCCTCTGATTTTCGCCCCTTGTGTTCTCCTCGTTTTTGTATTTTGCTTTTTTTTTCTTGCTCCTCGTATTCTTCTCCCCTGTTTCTTCGCCTCGGGTTTTTCACACTTCTCTTACTCCACGTAGTGGCATACTGTTGATCCTCCTCTGATTTTCGCCCCTTGTGTTCTCCTCGTTTTTGTATTTTGCTTTTTTTTTCTTGCCCCTCGTATTCTTCTCCCCTGTTTCTTCGCCTCGGGTTTTTCACACTTCTCTTACTCCACGTAGTGGCATACTGTTGATCCTCCTCTGATTTTCGCCCCTTGTGTTCTCCTCGTTTTTGTATTTTGCTTTTTTTTTCTTGCTCCTCGTATTCTTCTCCCCTGTTTCTTCGCCTCGGGTTTTTCACAATTCTCTTACTCCACGTACTGCCACACTTTTGATCCTCCTCTGATTTTCGCCCCTTGTGTTCTCCTCGTTTTTGTATTTTGCTTTTTTTTTCTTGCTCCTCGTATTCTTCTCCCCTGTTTCTTCGCCTCAGGTTTTTCACACTTCTCTTACTCCACGTAGTGCCACACTTTTGATCCTCCTCTGATTTTCGCCCCTTGTGTTCTCCTCGTTTTTGTATTTTGCTTTTTTTTTCTTGCTCCTCGTATTCTTCTCCCCTGTTTCTTCGCCTCGGGTTTTTCACACTTCTCTTACTCCACGTAGTGGCATACTGTTGATCCTCCTCTGATTTTCGCCCCTTGTGTTCTCCTCGTTTTTGTATTTTGCTTTTTTTTTCTTGCTCCTCGTATTCTTCTCCCCTGTTTCTTCGCCTCGGGTTTTTCACACTTCTCTTACTCCACGTAGTGGCATACTGTTGATCCTCCTCTGATTTTCGCCCCTTGTGTTCTCCTCGTTTTTGTATTTTGCTTTTTTTTTCTTGCTCCTCGTATTCTTCTCCCCTGTTTCTTCGCCTCGGGTTTTTCACACTTCTCTTACTCCACGTAGTGGCATACTGTTGATCCTCCTCTGATTTTCGCCCCTTGTGTTCTCCTCGTTTTTGTATTTTGCTTTTTTTTTCTTGCTCCTTGTATTCTTCTCCCCTGTTTCTTCGCATCAGCATTTTCACACTTCTCTTACTCCACGTAGTGGCACACTGTTGATCCTCCTCTGATTTTCGCCCCTTGTGTTCTCCTCGGTTTTGTATTTTGCTTTTTTTTTCTTTCTCCTCGTATTCTTCTCCCCTGTTTCTTCGCCTCGGGTTTTTCACACTTCTCTTACTCCACGTAGTGGCATACTGTTGATCCTCCTCTGATTTTCGCCCCTTGTGTTCTCCTCGTTTTTGTATTTTGCTTTTTTTTTCTTGCTCCTCGTATTCTTCTCCCCTGTTTCTTCGCCTCGGGTTTTTCACACTTCTCTTACTCCACGTAGTGGCATACTGTTGATCCTCCTCTGATTTTCGCCCCTTGTGTTCTCCTCGTTTTTGTATTTTGCTTTTTTTTTCTTGCTCCTCGTATTCTTCTCCCCTGTTTCTTCGCCTCGGGTTTTTCACACTTCTCTTACTCCACGTAGTGCGACACTTTTGATCCTCCACTGATTTTCGCCCCTTGTGTTCTCCTCGTTTTTGTATTTTGCTTTTTTTTTCTTGCTCCTCGTATTCTTCTCCCCTGTTTCTTCGCCTCGGGTTTTTCACACTTCTCTTACTCCACGTAGTGGCATACTGTTGATCCTCCTCTGATTTTCGCCCCTTGTGTTCTCCTCGTTTTTGTATTTTGCTTTTTTTTTCTTGCTCCTCGTATTCTTCTCCCCTGTTTCTTCGCATCAGCATTTTCACACTTCTCTTACTCCACGTAGTGGCATACTGTTGATCCTCCTCTGATTTTCGCCCCTTGTGTTCTCCTCGTTTTTGTATTTTGCTTTTTTTTTCTTGCTCCTCGTATTCTTCTCCCCTGTTTCTTCGCCTCGGGTTTTTCACACTTCTCTTACTCCACGTAGTGGCATACTGTTGATCCTCCTCTGATTTTCGCCCCTTGTGTTCTCCTCGTTTTTGTATTTTGCTTTTTTTTTTCTTGCTCCTCGTATTCTTCTCCCCTGTTTCTTCGCCTCGGGTTTTTCACCCTTCTCTTACTCCACGTAGTGCCACACTTTTGATCCTCCTCTGATTTTCGCCCCTTGTGTTCTCCTCGTTTTTGTATTTTGCTTTTTTTTTCTTGCTCCTCGTATTCTTCTCCCCTGTTTCTTCGCCTCGGGTTTTTCACACTTCTCTTACTCCACGTAGTGGCATACTGTTGATCCTCCTCTGATTTTCGCCCCTTGTGTTCTCCTCGTTTTTATATTTTGCTTTTTTTTTCTTGCTCCTCGTATTCTTCTCCCCTGTTTCTTCGCATCAGCATTTTCACACTTCTCTTACTCCACGTAGTGGCATACTGTTGATCCTCCTCTGATTTTCGCCCCTTGTGTTCTCCTCGTTTTTGTATTTTGCTTTTTTTTTCTTGCTCCTCGTATTCTTCTCCCCTGTTTCTTCGCATCAGCATTTTCACACTTCTCTTACTCCACGAAGTGGCATACTGTTGATCCTCCTCTGATTTTCGCCCCTTGTGTTCTCCTCGTTTTTGTATTTTGCTTTTTTTTTCTTGCTCCTCGTATTCTTCTCCCCTGTTTCTTCGCCTCGGGTTTTTCACACTTCTCTTACTCCACGTAGTGGCATACTGTTGATCCTCCTCTGATTTTCGCCCCTTGTGTTCTCCTCGTTTTTGTATTTTGCTTTTTTTTTCTTGCTCCTCGTATTCTTCTCCCCTGTTTCTTCGCCTCGGGTTTTTCACACTTCTCTTACTCCACGTAGTGGCATACTGTTGATCCTCCTCTGATTTTCGCCCCTTGTGTTCTCCTCGTTTTTGTATTTTGCTTTTTTTTTCTTGCTCCTCGTATTCTTCTCCCCTGTTTCTTCGCCTCGGGTTTTTCACACTTCTCTTACTCCACGTAGTGCCACACTTTTGATCCTCCTCTGATTTTCGCCCCTTGTGTTCTCCTCGTTTTTGTATTTTGCTTTTTTTTTCTTGCTCCTCGTATTCTTCTCCCCTGTTTCTTCGCCTCGGGTTTTTCACACTTCTCTTACTCCACGTAGTGGCATACTGTTGATCCTCCTCTGATTTTCGCCCCTTGTGTTCTCCTCGTTTTTGTATTTTGCTTTTTTTTTCTTGCTCCTCGTATTCTTCTCCCCTGTTTCTTCGCCTCGGGTTTTTCACACTTCTCTTACTCCACGTAGTGGCATACTGTTGATCCTCCTCTGATTTTCGCCCCTTGTGTTCTCCTCGTTTTTGTATTTTGCTTTTTTTTTCTTGCTCCTCGTATTCTTCTCCCCTGTTTCTTCGCCTCGGGTTTTTCACACTTCTCTTACTCCACGTAGTGGCATACTGTTGATCCTCCTCTGATTTTCGCCCCTTGTGTTCTCCTCGTTTTTGTATTTTGCTTTTTTTTTCTTGCTCCTCGTATTCTTCTCCCCTGTTTCTTCGCCTCGGGTTTTTCACACTTCTCTTACTCCACGTAGTGGCATACTGTTGATCCTCCTCTGATTTTCGCCCCTTGTGTTCTCCTCGTTTTTGTATTTTGCTTTTTTTTTCTTGCTCCTCGTATTCTTCTCCCCTGTTTCTTCGCCTCGGGTTTTTCACACTTCTCTTACTCCACGTAGTGGCATACCGTTGATCCTCCTCTGATTTTCGCCCCTTGTGTTCTCCTCGTTTTTGTATTTTGCTTTTTTTTTCTTGCTCCTCGTATTCTTCTCCCCTGTTTCTTCGCCTCGGGTTTTTCACACTTCTCTTACTCCACGTAGTGCCACACTTTTGATCCTCCTCTGATTTTCGCCCCTTGTGTTCTCCTCGTTTTTGTATTTTGCTTTTTTTTTCTTGCTCCTCGTATTCTTCTCCCCTGTTTCTTCGCCTCGGGTTTTTCACACTTCTCTTACTCCACGTAGTGGCATACTGTTGATCCTCCTCTGATTTTCGCCCCTTGTGTTCTCCTCGTTTTTGTATTTTGCTTTTTTTTTCTTGCTCCTCGTATTCTTCTCCCCTGTTTCTTCGCTTCGGGTTTTTCACACTTCTCTTACTCCACGTAGTGGCATACTGTTGATCCTCCTCTGATTTTCGCCCCTTGTGTTCTCCTCGTTTTTGTATTTTGCTTTTTTTTTCTTGCTCCTCGTATTCTTCTCCCCTGTTTCTTCGCCTCGGGTTTTTCACACTTCTCTTACTCCACGTAGTGGCATACTGTTGATCCTCCTCTGATTTTCGCCCCTTGTGTTCTCCTCGTTTTTGTATTTTGCTTTTTTTTTCTTGCTCCTCGTATTCTTCTCCCCTGTTTCTTCGCCTCGGGTTTTTCACACTTCTCTTACTCCACGTAGTGGCATACTGTTGATCCTCCTCTGATTTTCGCCCCTTGTGTTCTCCTCGTTTTTGTATTTTGCTTTTTTTTCTTGCTCCTCGTATTCTTCTCCCCTGTTTCTTCGCCTCGGGTTTTTCACACTTCTCTTACTCCACGTAGTGGCATACTGTTGATCCTCCTCTGATTTTCGCCCCTTGTGTTCTCCTCGTTTTTGTATTTTGCTTTTTTTTTCTTGCTCCTCGTATTCTTCTCCCCTGTTTCTTCGCCTCGGGTTTTTCACACTTCTCTTACTCCACGTAGTGGCATACTGTTGATCCTCCTCTGATTTTCGCCCCTTGTGTTCTCCTCGTTTTTGTATTTTGCTTTTTTTTTCTTGCTCCTCGTATTCTTCTCCCCTGTTTCTTCACATCAGCATTTTCACACTTCTCTTACTCCACGTAGTGGCATACTGTTGATCCTCCTCTGATTTTCGCCCCTTGTGTTCTCCTCGTTTTTGTATTTTGCTTTTTTTTTCTTGCTCCTCGTATTCTTCTCCCCTGTTTCTTCGCCTCGGGTTTTTCACACTTCTCTTACTCCACGTAGTGGCATACTGTTGATCCTCCTCTGATTTTCGCCCCTTGTGTTCTCCTCGTTTTTGTATTTTGCTTTTTTTTTCTTGCTCCTCGTATTCTTCTCCCCTGTTTCTTCGCCTCGGGTTTTTCACACTTCTCTTACTCCACGTAGTGCCACCCTTTTGATCCTCCTCTGATTTTCGGCGCTTGTGTTCTCCTCGTTTTTGTATTTTGCTTTTTTTTTCTTGCTCCTCGTATTCTTCTCCCCTGTTTCTTCGCCTCAGGTTTTTCACACTTCTCTTACTCCACGTAGTGGCATACTGTTGATCCTCCTCTGATTTTCGCCCCTTGTGTTCTCCTCGTTTTTGTATTTTGCTTTTTTTTTCTTGCTCCTCGTATTCTTCTCCCCTGTTTCTTCGCCTCGGGTTTTTCACACTTCTCTTACTCCACGTAGTGGCATACTGTTGATCCTCCTCTGATTTTCGCCCCTTGTGTTCTCCTCGTTTTTGTATTTTGCTTTTTTTTTCTTGCTCCTCGTATTCTTCTCCCCTGTTTCATCGCCTCGGGTTTTTCACACTTCTCTTACTCCACGTAGTGGCATACTCTTGATCCTCCTCTGATTTTCGCCCCTTGTGTTCTCCTCGTTTTTGTATTTTGCTTTTTTTTTCTTGCTCCTCGTATTCTTCTCCCCTGTTTCTTCGCCTCGGGTTTTTCACACTTCTCTTACTCCACGTAGTGGCATACTGTTGATCCTCCTCTGATTTTCGCCCCTTGTGTTCTCCTCGTTTTTGTATTTTGCTTTTTTTTTCTTGCTCCTCGTATTCTTCTCCCGTGTTTCTTCACCTCGGGTTTTTCACACTTCTCTTACTCCACGTAGTGGCATACTGTTGATCCTCCTCTGATTTTCGCCCCTTGTGTTCTCCTCGTTTTTGTATTTTGCTTTTTTTTTCTTGCTCCTCGTATTCTTCTCCCCTGTTTCTTCGCCTCGCGTTTTTCACACTTCTTTACTCCACGTAGTGCCACACTTTTGATCCTCCTCTGATTTTCGCCCCTTGTGTTCTCCTCGTTTTTGTATTTTGCTTTTTTTTTCTTGCTCCTCGTATTCTTCTCCCCTGTTTCTTCACCTCGGGTTTTTCACACTTCTCTTACTCCACGTAGTGGCATACTGTTGATCCTCCTCTGATTTTCGCCCCTTGTGTTCTCCTCGTTTTTGTATTTTGCTTTTTTTTTCTTGCTCCTCGTATTCTTCTCCCCTGTTTCTTCGCCTCGGGTTTTTCACACTTCTCTTACTCCACGTAGTGGCATACTGTTGATCCTCCTCTGATTTTCGCCCCTTGTGTTCTCCTCGTTTTTGTATTTTGCTTTTTTTTTCTTGCTCCTCGTATTCTTCTCCCCTGTTTCTTCGCCTCGGGTTTTTCACACTTCTCTTACTCCACGTAGTGCGACACTTTTGATCCTCCACTGATTTTCGCCCCTTGTGTTCTCCTCGTTTTTGTATTTTGCTTTTTTTTTCTTGCTCCTCGTATTCTTCTCCCCTGTTTCTTCGCCTCGGGTTTTTCACACTTCTCTTACTCCACGTAGTGGCATACTGTTGATCCTCCTCTGATTTTCGCCCCTTGTGTTCTCCTCGTTTTTGTATTTTGCTTTTTTTTTCTTGCTCCTCGTATTCTTCTCCCCTGTTTCTTCGCATCAGCATTTTCACACTTCTCTTACTCCACGTAGTGGCATACTGTTGATCCTCCTCTGATTTTCGCCCCTTGTGTTCTCCTCGTTTTTGTATTTTGCTTTTTTTTTCTTGCTCCTCGTATTCTTCTCCCCTGTTTCTTCGCCTCGGGTTTTTCACACTTCTCTTACTCCACGTAGTGGCATACTGTTGATCCTCCTCTGATTTTCGCCCCTTGTGTTCTCCTCGTTTTTGTATTTTGCTTTTTTTTTTCTTGCTCCTCGTATTCTTCTCCCCTGTTTCTTCGCCTCGGGTTTTTCACACTTCTCTTACTCCACGTAGTGCCACACTTTTGATCCTCCTCTGATTTTCGCCCCTTGTGTTCTCCTCGTTTTTGTATTTTGCTTTTTTTTTCTTGCTCCTCGTATTCTTCTCCCCTGTTTCTTCGCCTCGGGTTTTTCACACTTCTCTTACTCCACGTAGTGGCATACTGTTGATCCTCCTCTGATTTTCGCCCCTTGTGTTCTCCTCGTTTTTATATTTTGCTTTTTTTTTCTTGCTCCTCGTATTCTTCTCCCCTGTTTCTTCGCATCAGCATTTTCACACTTCTCTTACTCCACGTAGTGGCATACTGTTGATCCTCCTCTGATTTTCGCCCCTTGTGTTCTCCTCGTTTTTGTATTTTGCTTTTTTTTTCTTGCTCCTCGTATTCTTCTCCCCTGTTTCTTCGCATCAGCATTTTCACACTTCTCTTACTCCACGAAGTGGCATACTGTTGATCCTCCTCTGATTTTCGCCCCTTGTGTTCTCCTCGTTTTTGTATTTTGCTTTTTTTTTCTTGCTCCTCGTATTCTTCTCCCCTGTTTCTTCGCCTCGGGTTTTTCACACTTCTCTTACTCCACGTAGTGGCATACTGTTGATCCTCCTCTGATTTTCGCCCCTTGTGTTCTCCTCGTTTTTGTATTTTGCTTTTTTTTTCTTGCTCCTCGTATTCTTCTCCCCTGTTTCTTCGCCTCGGGTTTTTCACACTTCTCTTACTCCACGTAGTGGCATACTGTTGATCCTCCTCTGATTTTCGCCCCTTGTGTTCTCCTCGTTTTTGTATTTTGCTTTTTTTTTCTTGCTCCTCGTATTCTTCTCCCCTGTTTCTTCGCCTCGGGTTTTTCACACTTCTCTTACTCCACGTAGTGCCACACTTTTGATCCTCCTCTGATTTTCGCCCCTTGTGTTCTCCTCGTTTTTGTATTTTGCTTTTTTTTTCTTGCTCCTCGTATTCTTCTCCCCTGTTTCTTCGCCTCGGGTTTTTCACACTTCTCTTACTCCACGTAGTGGCATACTGTTGATCCTCCTCTGATTTTCGCCCCTTGTGTTCTCCTCGTTTTTGTATTTTGCTTTTTTTTTTCTTGCTCCTCGTATTCTTCTCCCCTGTTTCTTCGCCTCGGGTTTTTCACACTTCTCTTACTCCACGTAGTGGCATACTGTTGATCCTCCTCTGATTTTCGCCCCTTGTGTTCTCCTCGTTTTTGTATTTTGCTTTTTTTTTCTTGCTCCTCGTATTCTTCTCCCCTGTTTCTTCGCCTCGGGTTTTTCACACTTCTCTTACTCCACGTAGTGGCATACTGTTGATCCTCCTCTGATTTTCGCCCCTTGTGTTCTCCTCGTTTTTGTATTTTGCTTTTTTTTTCTTGCTCCTCGTATTCTTCTCCCCTGTTTCTTCGCCTCGGGTTTTTCACACTTCTCTTACTCCACGTAGTGGCATACTGTTGATCCTCCTCTGATTTTCGCCCCTTGTGTTCTCCTCGTTTTTGTATTTTGCTTTTTTTTTCTTGCTCCTCGTATTCTTCTCCCCTGTTTCTTCGCATCAGCATTTTCACACTTCTCTTACTCCACGTAGTGGCATACTGTTGATCCTCCTCTGATTTTCGCCCCTTGTGTTCTCCTCGTTTTTATATTTTGCTTTTTTTTTCTTGCTCCTCGTATTCTTCTCCCCTGTTTCTTCGCCTCGGGTTTTTCACACTTCTCTTACTCCACGTAGTGGCATACCGTTGATCCTCCTCTGATTTTCGCCCCTTGTGTTCTCCTCGTTTTTGTATTTTGCTTTTTTTTTCTTGCTCCTCGTATTCTTCTCCCCTGTTTCTTCGCCTCGGGTTTTTCACACTTCTCTTACTCCACGTAGTGCCACACTTTTGATCCTCCTCTGATTTTCGCCCCTTGTGTTCTCCTCGTTTTTGTATTTTGCTTTTTTTTTTTTGCTCCTCGTATTCTTCTCCCCTGTTTCTTCACCTCGGGTTTTTCACACTTCTCTTACTCCACGTAGTGGCATACTGTTGATCCTCCTCTGATTTTCGCCCCTTGTGTTCTCCTCGTTTTTGTATTTTGCTTTTTTTTTCTTGCTCCTCGTATTCTTCTCCCCTGTTTCTTCGCCTCGGGTTTTTCACACTTCTCTTACTCCACGTAGTGGCATACTGTTGATCCTCCTCTGATTTTCGCCCCTTGTGTTCTCCTCGTTTTTGTATTTTGCTTTTTTTTTCTTGCTCCTCGTATTCTTCTCCCCTGTTTCTTCGCCTCGGGTTTTTCACACTTCTCTTACTCCACGTAGTGGCATACTGTTGATCCTCCTCTGATTTTCGCCCCTTGTGTTCTCCTCGTTTTTGTATTTTGCTTTTTTTTTCTTGCTCCTCGTATTCTTCTCCCCTGTTTCTTCGCCTCGGGTTTTTCACACTTCTCTTACTCCACGTAGTGGCATACTGTTGATCCTCCTCTGATTTTCGCCCCTTGTGTTCTCCTCGTTTTTGTATTTTGCTTTTTTTTCTTGCTCCTCGTATTCTTCTCCCCTGTTTCTTCGCCTCGGGTTTTTCACACTTCTCTTACTCCACGTAGTGGCATACTGTTGATCCTCCTCTGATTTTCGCCCCTTGTGTTCTCCTCGTTTTTGTATTTTGCTTTTTTTTTCTTGCTCCTCGTATTCTTCTCCCCTGTTTCTTCGCCTCGGGTTTTTCACACTTCTCTTACTCCACGTAGTGGCATACTGTTGATCCTCCTCTGATTTTCGCCCCTTGTGTTCTCCTCGTTTTTGTATTTTGCTTTTTTTTTCTTGCTCCTCGTATTCTTCTCCCCTGTTTCTTCACATCAGCATTTTCACACTTCTCTTACTCCACGTAGTGGCATACTGTTGATCCTCCTCTGATTTTCGCCCCTTGTGTTCTCCTCGTTTTTGTATTTTGCTTTTTTTTTCTTGCTCCTCGTATTCTTCTCCCCTGTTTCTTCGCCTCGGGTTTTTCACACTTCTCTTACTCCACGTAGTGGCATACTGTTGATCCTCCTCTGATTTTCGCCCCTTGTGTTCTCCTCGTTTTTGTATTTTGCTTTTTTTTTCTTGCTCCTCGTATTCTTCTCCCCTGTTTCTTCGCCTCGGGTTTTTCACACTTCTCTTACTCCACGTAGTGCCACCCTTTTGATCCTCCTCTGATTTTCGGCGCTTGTGTTCTCCTCGTTTTTGTATTTTGCTTTTTTTTTCTTGCTCCTCGTATTCTTCTCCCCTGTTTCTTCGCCTCAGGTTTTTCACACTTCTCTTACTCCACGTAGTGGCATACTGTTGATCCTCCTCTGATTTTCGCCCCTTGTGTTCTCCTCGTTTTTGTATTTTGCTTTTTTTTTCTTACTCCTCGTATTCTTCTCCCCTGTTTCTTCGCCTCGGGTTTTTCACACTTCTCTTACTCCACGTAGTGGCATACTGTTGATCCTCCTCTGATTTTCGCCCCTTGTGTTCTCCTCGTTTTTGTATTTTGCTTTTTTTTTCTTGCTCCTCGTATTCTTCTCCCGTGTTTCTTCACCTCGGGTTTTTCACACTTCTCTTACTCCACGTAGTGGCATACTGTTGATCCTCCTCTGATTTTCGCCCCTTGTGTTCTCCTCGTTTTTGTATTTTGCTTTTTTTTTCTTGCTCCTCGTATTCTTCTCCCCTGTTTCTTCGCCTCGCGTTTTTCACACTTCTTTACTCCACGTAGTGCCACACTTTTGATCCTCCTCTGATTTTCGCCCCTTGTGTTCTCCTCGTTTTTGTATTTTGCTTTTTTTTTCTTGCTCCTCGTATTCTTCTCCCCTGTTTCTTCACCTCGGGTTTTTCACACTTCTCTTACTCCACGTAGTGGCATACTGTTGATCCTCCTCTGATTTTCGCCCCTTGTGTTCTCCTCGTTTTTGTATTTTGCTTTTTTTTTCTTGCTCCTCGTATTCTTCTCCCCTGTTTCTTCGCCTCGGGTTTTTCACACTTCTCTTACTCCACGTAGTGGCATACTGTTGATCCTCCTCTGATTTTCGCCCCTTGTGTTCTCCTCGTTTTTGTATTTTGCTTTTTTTTTCTTGCTCCTCGTATTCTTCTCCCCTGTTTCTTCGCCTCGGGTTTTTCACACTTCTCTTACTCCACGTAGTGCCACACTTTTGATCCTCCTCTGATTTTCGGCGCTTGTGTTCTCCTCGTTTTTGTATTTTGCTTTTTTTTTCTTGCTCCTCGTATTCTTCTCCCCTGTTTCTTCGCCTCAGGTTTTTCACACTTCTCTTACTCCACGTAGTGGCATACTGTTGATCCTCCTCTGATTTTCGCCCCTTGTGTTCTCCTCGTTTTTGTATTTTGCTTTTTTTTTCTTGCTCCTCGTATTCTTCTCCCCTGTTTCTTCGCCTCGGGTTTTTCACACTTCTCTTACTCCACGTAGTGGCATACTGTTGATCCTCCTCTGATTTTCGCCCCTTTTGTTCTTCTCGTTTTTGTATTTTGCTTTTTTTTCTTGCTCCTCGTATTCTTCTCCCCTGTTTCTTCGCCTCGGGTTTTTCACACTTCTCTTACTCCACGTAGTGGCATACTGTTGATCCTCCTCTGATTTTCGACCCTTGTGTTCTCCTCGTTTTTGTATTTTGCTTTTTTTTTCTTGCTCCTCGTATTCTTCTCCCCTGTTTCTTCGCCTCAGGTTTTTCACACTTCTCTTACTCCACGTAGTGGCATACTGTTGATCCTCCTCTGATTTTCGCCCCTTGTGTTCTCCTCGTTTTTGTATTTTGCTTTTTTTTTCTTGCTCCTCGTATTCTTCTCCCCTGTTTCTTCGCCTCGGGTTTTTCACACTTCTCTTACTCCACGTAGTGGCATACGGGTGATCCTCCTCTGATTTTCGCCCCTTGTGTTCTCCTCGTTTTTGTATTTTGCTTTTTTTTTCTTGCTCCTCGTATTCTTCTCCCCTGTTTCTTCGCCTCGGGTTTTTCACACTTCTCTTACTCCACGTAGTGGCATACTGTTGATCCTCCTCTGATTTTCGCCCCTTGTGTTCTCCTCGTTTTTGTATTTTGCTTTTTTTTTCTTACTTCTCGTATTTTTCTCCCCTGTTTCTTCGCCTCGGGTTTTTCACACTTCTCTTACTCCACGTAGTGGCATACTGTTGATCCTCCTCTGATTTTCGCCCCTTGTGTTCTCCTCGTTTTTGTATTTTGCTTTTTTTTTCTTGCTCCTCGTATTCTTCTCTCCTGTTTCTTCGCCTCGGGTTTTTCACACTTCTCTTACTCCACGTAGTGGCATACTGTTGATCCTCCTCTGATTTTCGCCCCTTGTGTTCTCCTCGTTTTTGTATTTTGCTTTTTTTTTCTTGCTGCTCGTATTCTTCTCCCCTGTTTCTTCGCCTCGGGTTTTTCACACTTCTCTTACTCCACGTAGTGGCATACTGTTGATCCTCCTCTGATTTTCGCCCCTTGTGTTCTCCTCGTTTTTGTATTTTGCTTTTTTTTTCTTGCTCCTCGTATTCTTCTCCCCTGTTTCTTCGCATCAGCATTTTCACACTTCTCTTACTCCACGTAGTGCCACACTTTTGATCCTCCTATGATTTTCGCCCCTTGTGTTCTCCTCGTTTTTGTATTTTGCTTTTTTTTTCTTGCTCCTCGTATTCTTCTCCCCTGTTTCTTCGCCTCGGGTTTTTCACACTTCTCTTACTCCACGTAGTGGCATACTGTTGATCCTCCTCTGATTTTCGCCCCTTGTGTTCTCCTCGTTTTTGTATTTTGCTTTTTTTTTCTTGCTCCTCGTATTCTTCTCCCCTGTTTCTTCGCCTCGGGTTTTTCACACTTCTCTTACTCCACGTAGTGGCACACTGTTGATCCTCCTCTGATTTTCGCCCCTTGTGTTCTCCTCGTTTTTGTATTTTGCTTTTTTTTTCTTGCTCCTCGTATTCTTCTCCCCTGTTTCTTCGCCTCGGGTTTTTCACACTTCTCTTACTCCACGTAGTGGCATACTGTTGATCCTCCTCTGATTTTCGCCCCTTGTGTTCTCCTCGTTTTTGTATTTTGCTTTTTTTTTCTTGCTCCTCGTATTCTTCTCCCCTGTTTCTTCGCATCAGCATTTTCACACTTCTCTTACTCCACGTAGTGGCATACTGTTGATCCTCCTCTGATTTTCGCCCCTTTTGTTCTCCTCGTTTTTGTATTTTGCTTTTTTTTTCTTGCTCCTCGTATTCTTCTCCCCTGTTTCTTCGCCTCGGGTTTTTCACACTTCTCTTACTCCACGTAGTGGCATACTGTTGATCCTCCTCTGATTTTCGCCCCTTGTGTTCTCCTCGTTTTTGTATTTTGCTTTTTTTTTCTTGCTCCTCGTATTCTTCTCCCCTGTTTCTTCGCCTCGGGTTTTTCACACTTCTCTTACTCCACGTAGTGCCACACTTTTGATTCTCCTCTGATTTTCGGCGCTTGTGTTCTCCTCGTTTTTGTATTTTGCTTTTTTTTTCTTGCTCCTCGTATTCTTCTCCCCTGTTTCTTCGCCTCAGGTTTTTCACACTTCTCTTACTCCACGTAGTGGCATACTGTTGATCCTCCTCTGATTTTCGCCCCTTGTGTTCTCCTCGTTTTTGTATTTTGCTTTTTTTTTCTTGCTCCTCGTATTCTTCTCCCCTGTTTCTTCGCCTCGGGTTTTTCACACTTCTCTTACTCCACGTAGTGGCATACTGTTGATCCTCCTCTGATTTTCGCCCCTTTTGTTCTCCTCGTTTTTGTATTTTGCTTTTTTTTCTTGCTCCTCGTATTCTTCTCCCCTGTTTCTTCGCCTCGGGTTTTTCACACTTCTCTTACTCCACGTAGTGGCATACTGTTGATCCTCCTCTGATTTTCGCCCCTTGTGTTCTCCTCGTTTTTGTATTTTGCTTTTTTTTTCTTGCTCCTCGTATTCTTCTCCCCTGTTTCTTCGCCTCGGGTTTTTCACACTTCTCTTACTCCACGTAGTGGCATACTGTTGATCCTCCTCTGATTTTCGCCCCTTGTGTTCTCCTCGTTTTTGTATTTTGCTTTTTTTTTCTTGCTCCTCGTATTCTTCTCCCCTGTTTCTTCGCCTCGGGTTTTTCACACTTCTCTTACTCCACGTAGTGGCATACTGTTGATCCTCCTCTGATTTTCGCCCCTTGTGTTCTCCTCGTTTTTGTATTTTGCTTTTTTTTCTTACTCCTCGTATTCTTCTCCCCTGTTTCTTCGCCTCGGGTTTTTCACACTTCTCTTACTCCACGTAGTGGCATACTGTTGATCCTCCTCTGATTTTCGCCCCTTGTGTTCTCCTCGTTTTTGTATTTTGCTTTTTTTTTCTTGCTCCTCGTATTCTTCTCCCCTGTTTCTTCACCTCGGGTTTTTCACACTTCTCTTACTCCACGTAGTGGCATACTGTTGATCCTCCTCTGATTTTCGCCCCTTGTGTTCTCCTCGTTTTTATATTTTGCTTTTTTTTTCTTACTTCTCGTATTCTTCTCCCCTGTTTCTTCGCCTCGGGTTTTTCACACTTCTCTTACTCCACGTAGTGGCATACTGTTGATCCTCCTCTGATTTTCGCCCCTTGTATTCTCCTCGTTTTTGTATTTTGCTTTTTTTTTCTTGCTCCTCGTATTCTTCTCCCCTGTTTCTTCGCCTCGGGTTTTTCACACTTCTCTTACTCCACGTAGTGGCATACTGTTGATCCTCCTCTGATTTTCGCCCCTTGTGTTCTCCTCGTTTATGTATTTTGCTTTTTTTTTCTTGCTCCTCGTATTCTTCTCCCCTGTTTCTTCACCTCGGGTTTTTCACACTTCTCTTACTCCACGTAGTGCCACACTTTTGATCCTCCTCTGATTTTCGCCCCTTGTGTTCTCCTCGTTTTTGTATTTTGCTTTTTTTTTCTTGCTCCTCTTATTCTTCTCCCCTGTTTGTTCGCCTCGGGTTTTTCACACTGCTCTTGCTCCTCGTAGTTTCATACTGTTGATTCTCCTCTGATTTTCCCCCTTTGTCTGCTCCTCGTTTATGTCTTTTGCTTTTTTTTCTTGCTCCTCGTATTCTTCGCCTCGGGTTTTTCACACTGCTCTTGCTCCTCGTCGTGGCATACTGTTGATCCTCCTCTGATTTTCCCCCCTTGTCTGCTCCTCATTTTTGTCTTTTGCTTTTTTTTTCTTGCTCCTCGTATTCTTCTCCCCTGTTTCTTCGCTTCGGGTTTTTCACACTGCTCTTTCTCTTCGTAGTGGCATACTGTTGATCCTCCTCTGATTTTCCCCCCTTGTCTGCTCCTCGTATTTTTCTTTTTTTTTTTTTTTTTTTTACTCCTTGTATTTTTCTCCCCTTTTTCTTCTCGTGTTTTTCAAACTTTTCTTGCTCGTCGTATTTTTCTGTTTTTTTTTTTGTTGTTCCTCGTATTTTTCTCCCCTTTTCCTGCTCCTGGGATTTTTCATACATTTATTGCTCCTCGTATTTGCACACTTTTGATGCTCCCCTTATTTTTCACCCTTTTCTGCTCCTCGTATTTCTCTGTTTTTTTTTTTTTGCTCCTCGTATTCTTCTCGCCTTTTTCTTCACCTCGGGTTTTTCACACTTTTCTTGCTCCTCGTATTTTCACACTTTTGATGCTCCTTTATTTTTCACACTTTTCTGCTCCTCGTATTTTTCTGTTTTTTTTTTTTTTTTGCTCCTCATATGTTTCTTCCCTTTTCTTGCTCCTCGTGTTTTTCACAGTTTTCTTGCTCCTCGTATTTTCACACTTTTGATGCTCCTCTTATTTTTCACACTTTTCTGCTCCTCGTATTTTTTGTTTTTGTTTTTTTTCTTTTGCTCCTCGTATATTTCTTCCCTTTTCTTGCTCCTCGTGTTTTTCACAATTTTCTTTCTCCTCGTGTTTTCACACTTTTGAGGCTCCACTCATTTTCCCCACTTTTCTTCTTCTCGTATATTTCTGTTTTTTTTTTTTTGCTCCTCATATTTTTCTCCCCTATTTCTCCTCCTGGGTTTTTTCACACTTTTCTTGCTCCTCGTATTGTCACACTTTTGATACTCCTCTTATTTTCCCCCCTTTTCTGCTCCTCGTATATTTTTGTTTTGGTTTCTTTTTTGCTCCTCGTATTTTTCTCCCATTTTTCTACTCCTGGGATTTTTCACACTTTACTTGCTCCTCGTATTTTCACACTTTTGATGCTCCTATGATCCCGTGGGTATCACTTGAGCATCACGTGGGAATCACGTGGGCATCACGTGGGAATCACGTGGGCATCACGTGGGAATCACGTGGGGATCACCTGGGCAACACGTGGGGATCACGTGGGAATCACGTGGGAATCACGTGGGTATCACGTGGGCAACGCGTGGGAATCACGTGGGAATCAAGTGGGCATCACGTGGGCAACACGTGGGAATCACGTGGGCATCACGTGGGCATCACGTGGGTATTACGTGGGAATCACGTGGGAATCACTCGGGAATCACGTGGACATCACGTGGGCAACACGTGGGCAACACGTGGGAATCACGTGGGAATCACGTGGGCATCACGTGGGCATCACGTGGGAATCACGTGGGAGTCACGTGGGAATCACGTGGGCATCACGTGGGAATCACGAGAGAATCACGTGGGAGTCACGTGTGCAACACGTGGGCATCACGTGGGCCTCACGTGGGAATCACGTGGGAGTCACGTGAGAATCAGGTGGGAATCACGTGGGCAACATGTGGGAAACACGTGGGAATCACGTGGGCATCACGTGGGAATCACGTGGGAATCACGTGGGTATCACGTGGGCATCACGTGGGAATCACGTGGGCAACACGTGGGAATCACGTGGGTATCACGGGGGAATCACGTGGGCATCACGTGTGAATCACGAGGGAATCACGTAGGAATCAAGTGGGCATCACGTGGGAAACACGTGGGAATCACGTGGGCATCACGTGGGAATCACGTGGGCATCACGTTGGCAAAACGTGGGAATCACGGGGGCATCACGTGGGCATCACGTGGGCAAACGTGGGAATCACGTGGGCATCACGTGGGCATCACGTGGGAATCACGTGGGCAACACGTGGGCATCACGTGGGCATCACGTGGGCATCACGTGGGCATCACGTGGGAATCACGTGGGAGTCACGTGGGAATCACGTGGGCATCACGTGGGAATCACGAGAGAATCACGTGGGAGTCACGTGTGCAACATGTGGGCATCACGTGGGCATCACGTGGGAATCACGTGGGAGTCACGTGAGAATCAGGTGGGAATCACGTGGGCGTCACGTGGGAATCACGTGGGCATCACGTGGGAATCACGTGGGCAACACGTGGCCATCACGTGGGCATCACGTGGGCATCACGTGGGAAACACGTGGGAATCACGTGGGCATCACGTGGGCATCACGTTGGAATCACGTGGGAATCACGTGGGCATCACGTGGGCATCACGTGGGAATCACGTGGGCATCACGTGGGAATCACGTGGGAGTCACGTGAGAATCAGGTGGGAATCACGTGGGCAACACGTGGGAAACACGTGGGAATCACGTGGGCATCACGTGGGAATCACGTGGGAATCACGTGGGTATCACGTGGGCATCACGTGGGAATCACGTGGGCAACACGTGGGAATCACGTGGGTATCACGTGGGAATCACGTGGGGATCACGAGGGCAACACGTGTGCAACACGTGGGAATCACGTGGGAATCACATGGGAATCACGTGGGCATCACGTGGGCATCACGTGGGTATCACGTGGGAATCACGTGGGCATCACGTGGGCATCACGTGGGTATCACGTGGGCATCACGTGGGAATCACGTGGGTATCACGTGGGCATCACGAGGGAATCACGTGGGCATCACGTGGGAATCACGTGCGCATCAAGTGGGCATCACGTGTGCAACACGTGGAAATCACGTGGGAATCACGTGGGCAACACGTGGGCATCACGTGGGCATCACGTGGGAATCACGTGGGAGTCACGTGGGAATCACGTGGGCATCACGTGGGAATCACGTGGGAGTCACGTGGGAATCACGTGGGCAACACGTGGGAATCACGTGGGAATCACGTGGGCATCACGTGGGAATCACGTGGGCGTCACGTGGGCATCACGTGGGAATCACGTGGGAATCACGTGGAAATAACGTGGGTATCACGTGGGCATCACGTGGGAATCACGTGGGTATCACGTGGGAATCACGTGGGCATCACGTTGGAATCACGTGGGCATCACTTGGGCATCACGTGGGCATCACGTGGGAATCACGTGGGCAACACGTGGGAATCACGTGGGAATCACGTGGGCAACACGTGGGAATCACGTGGGAATCACGTGGGAATCACGTGGGCAACACGTGGGCAACACGTGGGAATCACGTGGGCATCACCTGGGAATCACGTGGCATCACGTGGGAATCACGTTGGAGTCACGTGGGAATCATGTGGGCATCACGTGGGAATCACGTGGGAATCACGTGGGAATCACGTGGGCAACACGTGGGCATCACGTGGGCGTCACGTGGGAATCACGTGGGAGTCACGTGGGAATCACGTGGGCGTCACGTGGTAATCACGTAGGAGTCACGTGAGAATCACGTGGGAATCACGTGGGAATCAAGTGGGCATCACGTGGGAATCACGTGGGCAACTCGTGGGCATCACGTGGGCATCACGTGGGCATCACGTGGGCATCACGTGGGAATCACGTGGGAATCACGTGGGCATCACGTGGGCAACACGTGGGAATGACGTGGGCATCACGTGGTCATCACGTGGGTATCACGTGGGAATCACGCGGGAATCACGTGGACGTCACGTGGGCAACACGTGGGCAATACGTGGGAATCACGTGGGCATCACGTGGGAATCACGTGGGAATCACGTGGGTATCACGTGGGCATCACGTGGGAATCACGTATGTATCACGTGGGCATCACGTGGGAATCACGTGGGGATCACCTGGGCAACACGTGGGGATCACGTGGGAATCACGTGGGCATCACGAGGGAATCACGTGGGCATCACGTGGGAATCACGTGGGCATCAACTGGGCATCACGTGTGCAACACGTGGGAATCACGTGGGACTCACGTGGGAATCACGTGGGAATCACGTGGGCAACACGTGGGACTCACGTGGGAATCACGTGGGCAACACCTGGAATCACGTGGGAATCACGTGGGAATCACGTGGGCAACACGTGGGCAACACGTGGGAATCACGTGGGAATCACGTGGGAATCAAGTGGGCATCACGTGGGAATCACGTGGGAAACACGTGGGAATCACTTGGGAATCACGTGGGCATCACGTTGGCAACACGTGGGAATCACGTGGGCATCACGTGGGAATCACGTGGGCAACACGTGGGAATCACGTGGGCATCACGTGGGAATCACGTGGGAATCACGTGGGCAACACGTGGGAATCACGTGGGCATCACGTTGGCAACACATGGGAATCACGTGGGCATCACGTGGGCATCACGTGGGAATCACGTATGTATCACGTGGGCATCATGTGGGAATCACGTGGGGATCACCTGGGCAACACGTGGGGATCACGTGGGAATCACGTGGGCATCACGAGGGAATCACGTGGGCATCACGTGGGAATCACGTGGGCATCAACTGGGCATCACGTGTGCAACACGTGGGAATCACGTGGGACTCACGTGGGAATCACGTGGGAATCACGTGGGCAACACGTGGGAATCACGTGGGAATCACGTGGGCAACACCTGGAATCACGTGGGAATCACGTGGGCAACACGTGGGCAACACGTGGGAATCACGTGGGAATCACGTGGGAATCAAGTGGGCATCACGTGGGAATCACGTGGGAAACACGTGGGAATCACTTGGGAATCACGTGGGCATCACGTTGGCAACACGTGGGAATCACGTGGGCATCACGTGGGCAACGTGGGAATCACGTGGGCATCACGTGGGAATCACGTGGGAAACACGTGGGAATCACTTGGGAATCACGTGGGCATCACGTTGGCAACACGTGGGAATCACGTGGGCATCACGTGGGCAACGCGGGAATCACGTGGGCATCACGTGGGAATCACGTGGGCAACACGTGGGAATCACGTGGGCATCACGTGGGAATCACGTGTGAATCACGTGGGCAACACGTGGCCATCACGTGGGCATCACGTGGGCATCACGTGAGAATCACGTGGGAATCACGTGGGCAACACGTGGGAATCACGTGGGAATCACGTGGGCATCACGTGGGAATCACGTGGGAATCACGTGGGAATCACGTGGGGAACACGTGGGCAACACGTGGGAATCACGTGGGAATCACGTGGGCAACACGTGGGAATCACGTGGGAATCAAGTGGGCATCACGTGGGAATCACGTGGGAATCACGTGGGCATCACGTGGGAATCACGTGGGCATCACGTGGGCAACACGTGGGAATCACGTGGGCATCACGTGGGCATCACGTGGGCAACACGTGGGAATCACGTGGGAATCACGTGGGCATCACGTGGGCATCACGTGGGCAACACGTGGGCATCACGGGGGCATCACGTGGGAGTCACGTGGGAATCACGTGGGAGTCACGTGGGCATCACGTGGGCATCACGTGGGCAACACGTGGGCATCACGTGGGCATCACGTGGGAGTCACGTGGGAATCACGTGGGCATCACGTGGGAATCACGAGAGCATCACGTGGGAATCACGTGGGCAACACGTGGGCATCACGTGGGCATCACGTGGGAGTCACGTGGGCATCACGTGGGAATCACATGGGAATCAAGTGGGTATCACGTGGGAATCACGTGGGAATCACGTGGGCATCACGTGGGAATCACGTGGGAATCACGTGGGAATCACGTGGGAATCACGTGGGCAACACGTGGGAATCACGTGGGAATCACGTGGGCATCACGTGGGAATCACGTGGGAATCACGTGGGCAACACCTGGGAATCACGTGGGAATCACGTGGGAATCACGTGGGCAACACGTGGGCAACACGTGGAAATCACGTGGGAATCACGTGGACATCACGTGGGAATCACGTGGAAATCACGTAGAAATCAAGTGGGCATCACGTGGGAATCACGTGGGAATCACGTGGGCATCACGTGGGAATCACGTGGGCATCACGTTGGCAACACGTGGGAATCACGTGGGCATCACGTGGGCATCACGTGGGCAACACGTGGGCAACACGTGGGAATCACGTGGGCATCACGTGGGCATCACGTGGGAATCACGTGGGCAACACGTGGGAATCACGTGGGCGTCACGTGGGAATCACGTGGGCATCACGTGGGAATCACGAGAGAATCACGTGGGAGTCACGTGTGCAACACGTGGGCATCACGTGGGCATCACGTGGGAATCACGTGGGCATCACGTGGGAATCACGTGGGAGTCACGTGAGAATCAGGTGGGAATCACGTGGGCAACACGTGGGAATCACGTGGGAATCACGTGGGCATCACGTGGGAATCACGTGGGAATCACGTGGGAATCACGTGGGCATCACGTGGGAATCACGTGGGCATCACGTGGGAATCACGTGGGGATCACCTGGGCAACACGTGGGGATCACGTGGGAATCACGTGGGCATCACGAGGGAATCGGGTGGGAGTCACGTGGGAATCACGTGGGAATCACGTGGGCATCACGTGGGCATCACGTGGGAATCACGTGGGAGTCACGTGGGAATCACGTGGGAATCACGAGAGAATCACGTGGGAGTCACGTGTGCAACACGTGGGCATCACGTGGGCATCACGTGGGAATCACGTGGGCATCACGTGGGAATCACGTGGGGATCACCTGGGCAACACGTGGGGATCCCGTGGGAATCACGTGGGCATCACGAGGGAATCACGTGGGCATCACGTGGGAATCACGTGGGCATCAAGTGGGCATCACGTGTGCAACACGTGGGAATCACGTGGGAATCACGTGGGAATCACGTGGGAATCACGTGGGCATCACGTTGGCAACACGTGGGAATCACGTGGGAATCACGTGAGAATCACGTGGGAATCACGTGGGGATCACGTGGGCAACACGTGGGGATCACGTGGGAATCACGTGGGAATCACGTGTGAATCACGTGGGCAACACGTGGCCATCACGTGGGAATCACGTGGGAATCACGTGAGAATCACGTGGGAATCACGTGGGCAACACGTGGGAATCACGTGGGAATCACGTGGGCATCACGTGGGAATCACGTGGGGAACACGTGGGCAACACGTGGGAATCACGTGAGAATCACGTGGGAATCACGTGGGGATCACGTGGGCATCACGTGGGAATCACGTATGTATCACGTGGGCATCACGTGGGAATCACGTGGGGATCACCTGGGCAACACGTGGGGATCACGTGGGAATCACGTGGGCATCACGAGGGAATCACGTGGGCATCACGTGGGAATCACGTGGGCATCAACTGGGCATCACGTGTGCAACACGTGGGAATCACGTGGGACTCACGTGGGAATCACGTGGGAATCACGTGGGCAACACGTGGGACTCACGTGGGAATCACGTGGGCAACACCTGGAATCACGTGGGAATCACGTGGGAATCACGTGGGCAACACGTGGGCAACACGTGGGAATCACGTGGGAATCACGTGGGAATCAAGTGGGCATCACGTGGGAATCACGTGGGAAACACGTGGGAATCACTTGGGAATCACGTGGGCATCACGTTGGCAACACGTGGGAATCACGTGGGCATCACGTGGGCAACGTGGGAATCACGTGGGCATCACGTGGGAATCACGTGGGCAACACGTGGGAATCACGTGGGCATCACGTGGGAATCACGTGGGAATCACGTGGGCAACACGTGGGAATCACGTGGGCATCACGTTGGCAACACGTGGGAATCACGTGGGCATCACGTGGGCATCACGTGGGAATCACGTATGTATCACGTGGGCATCACGTGGGAATCACGTGGGGATCACCTGGGCAACACGTGGGGATCACGTGGGAATCACGTGGGCATCACGAGGGAATCACGTGGGCATCACGTGGGAATCACGTGGGCATCAACTGGGCATCACGTGTGCAACACGTGGGAATCACGTGGGACTCACGTGGGAATCACGTGGGAATCACGTGGGCAATACGTGGGAATCACGTGGGAATCACGTGGGCAACACCTGGAATCACGTGGGAATCACGTGGGCAACACGTGGGCAACACGTGGGAATCACGTGGGAATCACGTGGGAATCAAGTGGGCATCACGTGGGAATCACGTGGGAAACACGTGGGAATCACTTGGGAATCACGTGGGCATCACGTTGGCAACACGTGGGAATCACGTGGGCATCACGTGGGCAACGTGGGAATCACGTGGGCATCACGTGGGAATCACGTGGGAAACACGTGGGAATCACTTGGGAATCACGTGGGCATCACGTTGGCAACACGTGGGAATCACGTGGGCATCACGTGGGCAACGTGGGAATCACGTGGGCATCACGTGGGAATCACGTGGGCAACACGTGGGAATCACGTGGGCATCACGTGGGAATCACGTGTGAATCACGTGGGCAACACGTGGCCATCACGTGGGCATCACGTGGGAATCACGTGAGAATCACGTGGGAATCACGTGGGCAACACGTGGGAATCACGTGGGAATCACGTGGGCATCACGTGGGAATCACGTGGGAATCACGTGGGAATCACGTGGGGAACATGTGGGCAACACGTGGGAATCACGTGGGAATCACGTGGGCATCACGTGGGAATCACGTGGGAATCAAGTGGGCATCACGTGGGAATCACGTGGGAATCACGTGGGCATCACGTGGGAATCACGTGGGCATCACGTTGGCAACACGTGGGAATCACGTGGGAATCACGTGGGCATCACGTGGGCATCACGTGGGCAACACGTGGGCATCACGTGGGCATCAGGTGGGAGTCACGTGGGCATCACGTGGGAATCACGTGGGCATCACGTGGGCATCACGTGGGCAACACGTGGGCATCACGTGGGCATCATGTGGGAGTCACGTGGGAATCACGTGGGCATCACGTGGGAATCACGAGAGCATCACGTGGGAATCACGTGGGCAACACGTGGGCATCACGTGGGCATCACGTGGGAGTCACGTGGGCATCACGTGGGAATCACATGGGAATCAAGTGGGTATCACGTGGGAATCACGTGGGAATCACGTGGGCATCACGTGGGAATCACGTGGGCATCACGTTGGCAACACGTGGGAATCACGTGGGAATCACGTGAGAATCACGTGGGAATCACGTGGGGATCACGTGGGCAACACGTGGGGATCACGTGGGAATCACGTGGGCATCACGAGGGAATCACGTGGGAATCACGTGGGCAACACTTGTGCAACACCTGGGAATCACGTGGGCAACACGTGGGCAACACGTGGGAATCACGTGGGCATCACGTTGGCAACACGTGGGAATCACGTGGGAATCACGTGAGAATCACGTGGGAATCACGTGGGCAACACGTGGGAATCACGTGGGAATCACGTGGGAATCACGTGGGCAACACCTGGGAATCACGTGGGAATCACGTGGGAATCACGTGGGCAACACGTGGGCAACACGTGGGAATCACGTGGGAATCACGTGGGCATCACGTGGGAATCACGTGGAAATCACGTAGGAATCAAGTGGGCATCACGTGGGAATCACGTGGGAATCACGTGGGCATCACGTGGGAATCACGTGGGCATCACGTTGGCAACACGTGGGAATCACGTGGGCATCACGTGGGCATCACGTGGGCAACACGTGGGAATCACGTGGGAATCACGTGGGCATCACGTGGGCATCACGTGGGAATCACGTGGGCAACACGTGGGCATCACGTGGGCATCACGTGGGAATCACGTGGGAATCACGTGGGCATCACGTGGGAATCACGAGAGAATCACGTGGGAGTCACGTATGCAACACGTGGGCATCACGTGGGCATCACGTGGGAATCACGTGGGCATCACGTGGGAATCACGTGGGAGTCACGTGAGAATCAGGTGGGAATCACGTGGGCAACACGTGGGAATCACGTGGGAATCACGTGGGCATCACGTGGGAATCACGTGGGAATCACGTGGGTATCACGTGGGCATCACGTGGGAATCACGTGGGCATCACGTGGGAATCACGTGGGGATCACCTGGGCAACACGTGGGGATCACGTGGGAATCACGTGGGCATCACGAGGGAATCGGGTGGGAGTCACGTGGGAATCACGTGGGAATCACGTGGGCATCACGTGGGCATCACGTGGGAATCAGGTGGGAGTCACGTGGGAATCACGTGGGAATCACGAGAGAATCACGTGGGAGTCACGTGTGCAACACGTGGGCATCACGTGGGCATCACGTGGGAATCACGTGGGCATCACGTGGGAATCACGTGGGGATCGCCTGGGCAACACGTGGGGATCCCGTGGGAATCACGTGGGCATCACGAGGGAATCACGTGGGCATCACGTGGGAATCACGTGGGCATCAAGTGGGCATCACGTGTGCAACACGTGGGAATCACGTGGGAATCACGTGGGAATCACGTGGGAATCACGTGGGCATCACGTTGGCAACACGTGGGAATCACGTGGGAATCACGTGAGAATCACGTGGGAATCACGTGGGGATCACGTGGGCAACACGTGGGGATCACGTGGGAATCACGTGGGCATCACGAGGGAATCACGTGGGAATCACGTGGGCAACACGTGTGCAACACGTGGGAATCACGTGGGCAACACGTGGGCAACACGTGGGAATCACGTGGGCATCACGTTGGCAACACGTGGGAATCACGTGGGAATCACGTGAAAATCACGTGGGAATCACGTGGGCATCACGTGGGAATCACGTGGGAATCACGTGGGCAACACCTGGGAATCACGTGGGAATCACGTGGGAATCACGTGGGCAACACGTGGGCAACACGTGGGAATCACATGGGAATCACGTGGGCATCACGTGGGAATCACGTGGGAATCACGTAGGAATCAAGTGGGCATCACGTGGGAATCACGTGGGAATCACGTGGGCATCACGTGGGAATCACGTGGGCATCACGTTGGCAACACGTGGGAATCACGTGGGCATCACGTGGGCATCACGTGGGCAACACGTGGGACTCACGTGGGAATCACGTGGGCAACACCTGGAATCACGTGGGAATCACGTGGGAATCACGTGGGCAACACGTGGGCAACACGTGGGAATCACGTGGGAATCACGTGGGAATCACGTGGGCATCACGTGGGAATCACGTGGGAAACACGTGGGAATCACTTGGGAATCACGTGGGCATCACGTTGGCAACACGTGGGAATCACGTGGGCATCACGTGGGCAACGTGGGAATCACGTGGGCATCACGTGGGAATCACGTGGGCAACACGTGGGAATCACGTGGGCATCACGTGGGAATCACGTAGGAATCACGTGGGCAACACGTGGGAATCACGTGGGCATCACGTTGGCAACACATGGGAATCACGTGGGCATCACGTGGGCATCACGTGGGAATCACGTATGTATCACGTGGGCATCACGTGGGAATCACGTGGGGATCACCTGGGCAACACGTGGGGATCACGTGGGAATCACGTGGGCATCACGAGGGAATCACGTGGGCATCACGTGGGAATCACGTGGGCATCAACTGGGCATCACGTGTGCAACACGTGGGAATCACGTGGGACTCACGTGGGAATCACGTGGGAATCACGTGGGCAATACGTGGGAATCACGTGGGAATCACGTGGGCAACACCTGGAATCACGTGGGAATCACGTGGGCAACACGTGGGCAACACGTGGGAATCACGTGGGAATCACGTGGGAATCAAGTGGGCATCACGTGGGAATCACGTGGGAAACACGTGGGAATCACTTGGGAATCACGTGGGCATCACGTTGGCAACACGTGGGAATCACGTGGGCATCACGTGGGCAACGTGGGAATCACGTGGGCATCACGTGGGAATCACGTGGGAAACACGTGGGAATCACTTGGGAATCACGTGGGCATCACGTTGGCAACACGTGGGAATCACGTGGGCATCACGTGGGCAACGTGGGAATCACGTGGGCATCACGTGGGAATCACGTGGGCAACACGTGGGAATCACGTGGGCATCACGTGGGAATCACGTGTGAATCACGTGGGCAACACGTGGCCATCACGTGGGCATCACGTGGGAATCACGTGAGAATCACGTGGGAATCACGTGGGCAACACGTGGGAATCACGTGGGAATCACGTGGGCATCACGTGGGAATCACGTGGGAATCACGTGGGAATCACGTGGGGAACACGTGGGCAACACCTGGGAATCACGTGGGAATCACGTGGGCATCACGTGGGAATCACGTGGGAATCAAGTGGGCATCACGTGGGAATCACGTGGGAATCACGTGGGCATCACGTGGGAATCACGTGGGCATCACGTTGGCAACACGTGGGAATCACGTGGGCATCACGTGGGCATCACGTGGGCAACACGTGGGAATCACGTGGGAATCACGTGGGCATCACGTGGGCATCACGTGGGCAACACGTGGGCATCACGTGGGCATCACGTGGGAGTCACGTGGGAATCACGTGGGAATCACGTGGGCATCACGTGGGCATCACGTGGGCATCACGTGGGCATCACGTGGGCATCACGTGGGAGTCACGTGGGAATCACGTGGGCATCACGTGGGAATCACGAGAGCATCACGTGGGAATCACGTGGGCAACACGTGGGCATCACGTGGGCATCACGTGGGAGTCACGTGGGCATCACGTGGGAATCACATGGGAATCAAGTGGGTATCACGTGGGAATCACGTGGGAATCACGTGGGCATCACGTGGGAATCACGTGGGCATCACGTTGGCAACACGTGGGAATCACGTGGGAATCACGTGAGAATCACGTGGGAATCACGTGGGGATCACGTGGGCAACACGTGGGGATCACGTGGGAATCACGTGGGCATCACGAGGGAATCACGTGGGAATCACGTGGGCAACACGTGTGCAACACCTGGGAATCACGTGGGCAACACGTGGGCAACACGTGGGAATCACGTGGGCATCACGTTGGCAACACGTGGGAATCACGTGGGAATCACGTGAGAATCACGTGGGAATCACGTGGGCAACACGTGGGAATCACGTGGGAATCACGTGGGCATCACGTGGGAATCACGTGGGAATCACGTGGGCAACACCTGGGAATCACGTGGGAATCACGTGGGAATCACGTGGGCAACACGTGGGCAACACGTGGGAATCACGTGGGAATCACGTGGGCATCACGTGGGAATCACGTGGAAATCACGTAGGAATCACGTGGGCATCACGTGGGAATCACGTGGGAATCACGTGGGCATCACGTGGGAATCACGTGGGCATCACGTTGGCAACACGTGGGAATCACGTGGGCATCACGTGGGCATCACGTGGGCAACACGTGGGAATCACGTGGGAATCACGTGGGCATCACGTGGGCATCACGTGGGAATCACGTGGGCAACACGTGGGCATCACGTGGGCATCATGTGGGAATCACGTGGGCGTCACGTGGGAATCACGTGGGCATCACGTGGGAATCACGAGAGAATCACGTGGGAGTCACGTATGCAACACGTGGGCATCACGTGGGCATCACGTGGGAATCACGTGGGCATCACGTGGGAATCACGTGGGAGTCACGTGAGAATCAGGTGGGAATCACGTGGGCAACACGTGGGAATCACGTGGGAATCACGTGGGCATCACGTGGGAATCACGTGGGAATCACGTGGGTATCACGTGGGCATCACGTGGGAATCACGTGGGGATCACCTGGGCAACACGTGGGGATCACGTGGGAATCACGTGGGCATCACGAGGGAATCGGGTGGGAGTCACGTGGGAATCACGTGGGAATCACGTGGGCATCACGTGGGAATCACGAGAGAATCACGTGGGAGTCACGTGTGCAACACGTGGGCATCACGTGGGCATCACGTGGGAATCACGTGGGCATCACGTGGGAATCACGTGGGGATCACCTGGGCAACACGTGGGGATCCCGTGGGAATCACGTGGGCATCACGAGGGAATCACGTGGGCATCACGTGGGAATCACGTGGGCATCAAGTGGGCATCACGTGTGCAACACGTGGGAATCACGTGGGAATCACGTGGGAATCACGTGGGAATCACGTGGGCATCACGTTGGCAACACGTGGGAATCACGTGGGAATCACGTGAGAATCACGTGGGAATCACGTGGGGATCACGTGGGAAACACGTGGGGATCACGTGGGAATCACGTGGGCATCACGAGGGAATCACGTGGGAATCACGTGGGCAACACGTGTGCAACACGTGGGAATCACGTGGGCAACACGTGGGCAACACGTGGGAATCACGTGGGCATCACGTTGGCAACACGTGGGAATCACGTGGGAATCACGTGAAAATCACGTGGGAATCACGTGGGCATCACGTGGGAATCACGTGGGAATCACGTGGGCAACACCTGGGAATCACGTGGGAATCACGTGGGAATCACGTGGGCAACACGTGGGCAACACGTGGGAATCACGTGGGAATCACGTGGGCATCACGTGGGAATCACGTGGGAATCACGTAGGAATCAAGTGGGCATCACGTGGGAATCACGTGGGAATCACGTGGGCATCACGTGGGAATCACGTGGGCATCACGTTGGCAACACGTGGGAATCACGTGGGCATCACGTGGGCATCACGTGGGCAACACGTGGGAATCACGTGGGCATCACGTGGGCATCACGTGGGCATCACGTGGGAATCACGTGGTCATCACGTGGGCATCACGTGGGCATCACGTGGGAATCACGTGGGCATCACGTGGGAATCACGTGGGAGTCACGTTTGAATCAGGTGGGAATCACGTGGGCAACACGTGGGAATCACGTGGGAATCACGTGGGCATCACGTGGGCATCACGTGGGAATCACGTGGGTATCACGTGGGCATCACGTGGGAATCACGTGGGTATCACGTGGGAATCACGTGGGGATCACGTGGGCAACACGTGTGCAACACGTGGGAATCACGTGGGAATCACGTGGGAATTACGTGGGCAACACGTGGGCATCACGTGGGCATCACGTGGGAATCACGTGGGAATCACGTGGGCATCACGTGGGAATCACGTGGGCATCAAGTGGGCATCACGTGTGCAATACGTGGAAATCACGTGGGAATCACGTGGGAATCACGTGGGCATCACGTGGGAATCACGTGGGAGTCACGTGGGAATCACGTGGGCATCACGTGGGAATCACGAGAGAATCACGTGGGAGTCACGTGTGCAACACGTGGGCATCACGTGGGCATCACGTGGGAATCACGTGGGCATCACGTGGGAATCACGTGGGAGTCACGTGAGAATCAGGTGGGAATCACGTGGGTAACACGTGAGAAACACGTGGGAATCACGTGGGCATCACGTGGGAATCACGTGGGAATCACGTGGGTATCACGTGGGCATCACGTGGGAATCACGTGGGCAACACGTGGGAGTCACTTGGGTATCACGTGGGAATCACGTGGGGATCACGTGGGCAACACGTGTGCAACACGTGGGAATCACGTGGGAATCACGTGGGAATTACGTGGGCAACACGTGGGCATCACGTGGGCATCACGTGTGAATCACGTGTGAATCACGTGGGCATCACGTGGGAATCACGTGGGCATCAAGTGGGCATCACGTGTGCAATACGTGGAAATCACGTGGGAATCACGTGGGAATCACGTGGGAATCACGTGGGCATCACGTGGGCATCACGTGGGAATCACGTGGGAGTCACGTGGGAATCACGTGGGCATCACGTGGGAATCACGAGAGAATCACGTGGGAGTCACGTGTGCAACACGTGGGCATCACGTGGGCATCACGTGGGAATCACGTGGGAGTCACGTGAGAATCAGGTGGGAATCACGTGGGTAACACGTGGGAAACACGTGGGAATCACGTGGGCATCACGTGGGAATCACGTGGGAATCACGTGGGTATCACGTGCGCATCACGTGGGAATCACGTGGGCAACACGTGGGCATCACGTGGGCAACACGTGAGAATCACGTGGGCATCACGTGGGCAACACGTGGGAATCACGTGGGCATCACGTGGGCATCACCTGGGCAACACGTGCTCCTCGTAGTGGCATACTGTTGATCCTCCTCTGATTTTCGCCCCTTGTGTTCTCCTCGTTTTTGTAATTTGCTTTTTTTTTCTTGCTGCTCGTATTCTTCTCCCGTGTTTCTTCGCCTCGGGTTTTTCACACTTCTCTTACTCCACGTAGTGGCATACTGTTGATCCTCCTCTGATTTTCGCCCCTTGTGTTCTCCTCGTTTTTGTATTTTGCTTTTTTTTTCTTGCTCCTCGTATTCTTCTCCCCTGTTTCTTCGCCTCGGATTTTTCACACTTCTCTTACTCCACGTGGTGCCACACTTTTGATCCTCCTCTGATTTTCGCCCCTTGTGTTCTCCTCGTTTTTGTATTTTGCTTTTTTTTTCTTGCTCCTCGTATTCTTCTCCCCTGTTTCTTCGCCTCGGGTTTTTCACACTTCTCTTACTCCACGTAGTGGCATACTGTTGATCCTCCTCTGATTTTCGCCCCTTGTGTTCTCCTCGTTTTTGTATTTTGCTTTTTTTTTCTTGCTCCTCGTATTCTTCTCCCCTGTTTCTTCGCCTCGGGTTTTTCACACTTCTCTTACTCCACGTAGTGCCACACTTTTGATCCTCCTCTGATTTTCGGCGCTTGTGTTCTCCTCGTTTTTGTATTTTGCTTTTTTTTTCTTGCTCCTCGTATTCTTCTCCCCTGTTTCTTCACCTCGGGTTTTTCACACTTCTCTTACTCCACGTAGTGGCATACTGTTGATCCTCCTCTGATTTTCGCCCCTTGTGTTCTCCTCGTTTTTGTATTTTGCTTTTTTTTTCTTGCTCCTCGTATTCTTCTCCCCTATTTCTTCGCCTCGGGTTTTTCACACTTCTCTTACTCCATGTAGTGGCATACTGTTGATCCTCCTCTGATTTTCGCCCCTTTTGTTCTCCTCGTTTTTGTATTTTGCTTTTTTTTCTAGCTCCTCGTATTCTTCTCCCCTGTTTCTTCACCTCGGGTTTTTCACACTTCTCTTACTCCACGTAGTGGCATACTGTTGATCCTCCTCTGATTTTCGCCCCTTGTGTTCTCCTCGTTTTTGTATTTTGCTTTTTTTTTCTTGCTCCTCGTATTCTTCTCCCCTGTTTTTTCACCTCGGGTTTTTCACACTTCTCTTACTCCACGTAGTGGCATACTGTTGATCCTCCTCTGATTTTTGCCCCTTGTGTTCTCCTCGTTTTTGTATTTTGCTTTTTTTTTCTTGCTCCTCGTATTCTTCTCCCCTGTTTCTTCACCTCGGGTTTTTCACACTTCTCTTACTCCACGTAGTGGCATACTGTTGATCCTCCTCTGATTTTCGCCCCTTGTGTTCTCCTCGTTTTTGTATTTTGCTTTTTTTTTCTTACTCCTCGTATTCTTCTCCCCTGTTTCTTCACCTCGGGTTTTTCACACTTCTCTTACTCCACGTAGTGGCATACTGTTGATCCTCCTCTGATTTTCGCCCCTTGTGTTCTCCTCGTTTTTGTATTTTGCTTTTTTTTTCTTGCTCCTCGTATTCTTCTCCCATGTTTCTTCACCTCGGGTTTTTCACACTTCTCTTACTCCACGTAGTGGCATACTGTTGATCCTCCTCTGATTTTCGCCCCTTGTGTTCTCCTCGTTTTTGTATTTTGCTTTTTTTTTCTTGCTTCTCGTATTCTTCTCCCCTGTTTCTTCGCCTCGGGTTTTTCACACTTCTCTTACTCCACGTAGTGGCATACTGTTGATCCTCCTCTGATTTTCGCCCCTTGTGTTCTCCTCGTTTTTGTATTTTGCTTTTTTTTTCTTGCTCCTCGTATTCTTCTCCCCTGTTTCTTCGCCTCGGGTTTTTCACACTTCTCTTACTCCACGTAGTGGCATACTGTTGATCCTCCTCTGATTTTCGCCCCTTGTGTTCTCCTCGTTTTTGTATTTTGCTTTTTTTTTCTTGCTCCTCGTACTCTTCTCCCCTGTTTCTTCGCCTCGGGTTTTTCACACTTCTCTTACTCCACGTAGTGCCACACTTTTGATCCTCCTCTGATTTTCGCCCCTTGTGTTCTCCTCGTTTTTGTATTTTGCTTTTTTTTTCTTGCTCCTCTTATTCTTCTCCCCTGTTTGTTCGCCTCGGGTTTTTCACACTGCTCTTGCTCCTCGTAGTTTCATACTGTTGATTCTCCTCTGATTTTCCCCCTTTGTCTGCTCCTCGTTTATGTCTTTTGCTTTTTTTTCTTGCTCCTCGTATTCTTCGCCTCGGGTTTTTCACACTGCTCTTGCTCCTCGTCGTGGCATACTGTTGATCCTCCTCTGATTTTCCCCCCTTGTCTGCTCCTCATTTTTGTCTTTTGCTTTTTTTTTCTTGCTCCTCGCATTCTTCTCCCCTGTTTCTTCGCTTCGGGTTTTTCACACTGCTCTTTCTCTTCGTAGTGGCATACTGTTGATCATCCTCTGATTTTCCCCCCTTGTCTGCTCCTCGTATTTTTCTTTTTTTTTTTTTTTTTTTTTCTCCTTGTTTTTTTCTCCCCTTTTTCTTCTCGTGTTTTTCAAACTTTTCTTGCTCGTCGTATTTTTCTGTTTTTTTTTTTGTTGTTCCTCGTATTTTTCTCCCCTTTTCCTGCTCCTGGGATTTTTCATACATTTATTGCTCCTCGTATTTGCACACTTTTGATGCTCCCCTTATTTTTCACCCTTTTCTGCTCCTCGTATTTCTCTGTTTTTTTTTTTTTTGCTCCTCGTATTCTTCTCGCCTTTTTCTTCACCTCGGGTTTTTCACACTTTTCTTGCTCCTCGTATTTTCACACTTTTGATGCTCCTTTATTTTTCACACTTTTCTGCTCCTCGTATTTTTCTGTTTTTTTTTTTTTTTTGCTCCTCATATGTTTCTTCCCTTTTCTTGCTCCTCGTGTTTTTCACAGTTTTCTTGCTCCTCGTATTTTCACACTTTTGATGCTCCTCTTATTTTTCACACTTTTCTGCTCCTCGTATTTTTTGTTTTTGTTTTTTTTCTTTTGCTCCTCGTATATTTCTTCCCTTTTCTTGCTCCTCGTGTTTTTCACAATTTTCTTTCTCCTCGTGTTTTCACACTTTTGAGGCTCCACTCATTTTCCCCACTTTTCTTCTTCTCGTATATTTCTGTTTTTTTTTTTTTGCTCCTCATATTTTTCTCCCCTATTTCTCCTCCTGGGTTTTTTCACACTTTTCTTGCTCCTCGTATTGTCACACTTTTGATACTCCTCTTATTTTCCCCCCTTTTCTGCTCCTCGTATATTTTTGTTTTGGTTTCTTTTTTGCTCCTCGTATTTTTCTCCCATTTTTCTACTCCTGGGATTTTTCACACTTTACTTGCTCCTCGTATTTTCACACTTTTGATGCTCCTATGATCCCGTGGGTATCACTTGAGCATCACGTGGGAATCACGTGGGCATCACGTGGGAATCACGTGGGCATCACGTGGGAATCACGTGGGGATCACCTGGGCAACACGTGGGGATCACGTGGGAATCACGTGGGAATCACGTGGGTATCACGTGGGCAACGCGTGGGAATCACGTGGGAATCAAGTGGGCATCACGTGGGCAACACGTGGGAATCACGTGGGCATCACGTGGGCATCACGTGGGTATTACGTGGGAATCACGTGGGAATCACTCGGGAATCACGTGGACATCACGTGGGCAACACGTGGGCAACACGTGGGAATCACGTGGGAATCACGTGGGCATCACGTGGGCATCACGTGGGAATCACGTGGGAGTCACGTGGGAATCACGTGGGCATCACCTGGGAATCACGAGAGAATCACGTGGGAGTCACGTGTGCAACACGTGGGCATCACGTGGGCCTCACTTGGGAATCACGTGGGAGTCACGTGAGAATCAGGTGGGAATCACGTGGGCAACACGTGGGAAACACGTGGGAATCACGTGGGAATCACGTGGGAATCACGTGGGAATCACGTGGGTATCACGTGGGCATCACATGGGAATCACGTGGGCAACACGTGGGAATCACGTGGGTATCACGGGGGAATCACGTGGGCATCACGTGTGAATCACGTGGGAATCACGTAGGAATCAAGTGGGCATCACGTGGGAAACACGTGGGAATCACGTGGGCATCACGTGGGAATCACGTGGGCATCAGGTTGGCAACACGTGGGAATCACGTGGGCATCACGTGGGCATCACGTGGGCAAACGTGGGAATCACGTGGGCATCACGTGGGCATCACGTGGGAATCACGTGGGCAACACGTGGGCATCACGTGGGCATCACGTGGGAATCACGTGGGAGTCACGTGGGAATCACGTGGGCATCACGTGGGAATCACGAGAGAATCACGTGGGAGTCACATGTGCAACACGTGGGCATCACGTGGGCATCACGTGGGAATCACGTGGGAGTCACGTGAGACACAGGTGGGAATCACGTGGGCGTCACGTGGTAATCACGTGGGAATCACGTGGGCATCACGTGGGAATCACGTGGGCAACACGTGGCCATCACGTGGGCATCACGTGGGAATCACGTGGGCAACACGTGGGAATCACGTGGGCATCACGTGGGAATCACAAGGGAATCACGTGGGAGTCACGTGTGCAACACGTGGGCATCACGTGGGCATCACGTGGGAATCACGTGGGCATCACGTGGGAATCACGTGGGAGTCACGTGAGAATCAGGTGGGAATCACGTGGGCAACACGTGGGAAACACGTGGGAATCACGTGGGCATCACGTGGAAATCACGTGGGAATCACGTGGGTATCACGTGGGCATCACGTGGGAATCACGTGGGCAACACGTGGGAATCACGTGGGTATCACGTGGGAATCACGTGGGGATCACGAGGGCAACACGTGTGCAACACGTGGGAATCACGTGGGAATCACGTGGGAATCACGTGGGCAACACGTGGGCATCACGTGGGCATCACGTGGGTATCACGTGGGAATCACGTGGGCATCACGTGGGCATCACGTGGGTATCACGTGGGCATCACGTGGGAATCACGTGGGTATCACGTGGGCATCACGAGGGAATCACGTGGGCATCACGTGGGAATCACGTGCGCATCAAGTGGGCATCACGTGTGCAACACGTGGAAATCACGTGGGAATCACGTGGGAATCACGTGGGCAACACGTGGGCATCACGTGGGCATCACGTGGGAATCACGTGGGAGTCACGTGGGAATCACGTGGGCATCACGGGGAATCACGTGGGAGTCACGTGGGAATCACGTGGGCAACACGTGGGAATCACGTGGGAATCACGTGGGCATCACTTGGGAATCACGTGGGCGTCACGTGGGCATCACGTGGGAATCACGTGGGAATCACGTGGGAATAACGTGGGTATCACGTGGGCATCACGTGGGAATCACGTGGGCAACACGTGGGAATCACGTGGGTATCACGTGGGAATCACGTGGGCATCACGTGGGAATCACGTGGGCATCACTTGGGCATCACGTGGGCATCACGTGGGAATCACGTGGGCAACACGTGGGAATCACGTGGGAATCACGTGGGCAACACCTGGGAATCACGTGGGAATCACGTGGGAATCACGTGGGCAACACGTGGGCAACACGTGGGAATCACGTGGGCATCACGTGGGAATCACGTGGCATCACGTGGGAATCACGTTGGAGTCACGTGGGAATCATGTGGGCATCACGTGGGAATCACGTGGGAATCACGTGGGAATCACGTGGGCAACACGTGGGCATCACGTGGGGGTCACGTGGGAATCACGTGGGAGTCACGTGGGAATCACGTGGGCGTCACGTGGTAATCACGTAGGAGTCACGTGAGAATCACGTGGGAATCACGTGGGAATCAAGTGGGCATCACGTGGGAATCACGTGGGAATACGTGGGCATCACGTGGGAATCACGTGGGCAACTCGTGGGCATCACGTGGGCATCACGTGGGCATCACGTGGGAATCACGTGGGAATCACGTGGGTATCACGTGGGCATCACGTGGGAATCACGTGGGTATCACGTGGGAATCACGTGGGAATCACGTGGGCGTCACGTGGGAATCACGTGGGAATCACGTGGGTAACACGTGGGAAACATGTGGGAATCACGTGGGCATCACGTGGGCAACACGTGGGAATCACGTGGGAATCACGTGGGCATCACGTGAGCAACACGTGGGAATGACGTGGGCATCACGTGGGCATCACGTGGGTATCACGTGGGAATCACGTGGGAATCACGCGGGAATCACGTGGACGTAACGTGGGCAACACGTGGGCAACACCTGGGAATCACGTGGGAATCACGTGGGAATCACGTGGGAATCACGTGGGTATCACGTGGACATCACGTGGGAATCACGTATGTATCACGTGGGCATCACGTGGGAATCACGTGGGGATCACCTGGGCAACACGTGGGGATCACGTGGGAATCACGTGGGCATCACGAGGGAATCACGTGGGCATCACGTGGGAATCACGTGGGCATCAACTGGGCATCACGTGTGCAACACGTGGGAATCACATGGGACTCACGTGGGAATCACGTGGGAATCACGTGGGCAACACGTGGGAATCACGTGGGAATCACGTGGGCAACACCTGGAATCACGTGGGAATCACGTGGGCAACACGTGGGCAACACGTGGGAATCACGTGGGAATCACGTGGGAATCAAGTGGGCATCACGTGGGAATCACGTGGGAAACACGTGGGAATCACTTGGGAATCACGTGGGCATCACGTTGGCAACACGTGGGAATCACGTGGGCATCACGTGGGCAACGTGGGAATCACGTGGGCATCACGTGGGAATCACGTGGGCAACACGTGGGAATCACGTGGGCATCACGTGGGAATCACGTGGGCAACACGTGGCCATCACGTGGGCATCACGTGGGAATCACGTGAGAATCACGTGGGAATCACGTGGGCAACACGTGGGAATCACGTGGGAATCACGTGGGCATCACGTGGGAATCACGTGGGAATCACGTGGGGAACACGTGGGCAACACGTGGGAATCACGTGGGAATCACGTGGGCATCACGTGGGAATCACGTGGGAATCAAGTGGGCATCACGTGGGAATCACGTGGTAATCACGTGGGCATCACGTGGGAATCACGTCGGCATCACGTTGGCAACACGTGGGTATCACGTGGGCATCACGTGGGCATCACGTGGGCAACACGTGGGAATCACGTGGGAATCACGTGGGCATCACGTGGGCATCACGTGGGCAACACGTGGGCATCACGTGGGCATCACGTGGGAGTCACGTGGGAATCACGTGGGCATCACGTGGGAATCACGAGAGCATCACGTGGGAATCACGTGTGCAACACGTGGGAATCACGTGGGCATCACGTGGGAATCACGTGGGCATCACGTGGGAATCACGTGGGAGTCACGTGAGAATCAGGTGGGAATCACGTGGGCAACATGTGGGAAACACATGGGAATCACGTGGGCATCACGTGGGAATCACGTATGTATCACGTGGGCATCACGTGGGAATCACGTGGGGATCACCTGGGCAACACGTGGGGATCACGTGGGAATCACGTGGGCATCACGAGGGAATCACGTGGGCATCACGTGGGAATCACGTGGGCATCAAGTGGGCATCACGTGTGCAACACGTGGGAATCACGTGGGAATCACGTGGGCATCACGTGGGAATCACGTGGGAATCACGTGGGCATCACGTGGGCAACACGTGGGAATCACGTGGGAATCACGTGGGAATCACGTGGGAATCACGTGGGAATCACGTGGGAATCACGTGGGAATCACGTGGGAAACACGTGGGAATCACGTGGGAATCACGTGGGAATCACGTGGGTATCACGTGGGCATCACGTGGGAATCACGTGGGCAACACGTGGGAGTCACTTGGGTATCACGTGGGAATCACGTGGGGATCACGTGGGCAACACGTGGGAATCACGTGGGCATCAAGTGGGCATCACGTGTGCAATACGTGGAAATCACGTGGGAATCACGTGGGAATCACGTGGGAATCACGTGGGAATCACGTGGGCATCACGTGGGCATCACGTGGGAATCACGTGGGAGTCACGTGGGAATCACGTGGGCATCACGTGGGAATCACGAGAGAATCACGTGGGAGTCACGTGTGCAACACGTGGGCATCACGTGTGCATCACGTGGGAATCACGTGGGCATCACGTGGGAATCACGTGGGAGTCACGTGAGAATCAGGTGTGAATCACGTGGGTAACACGTGGGAAACACGTGGGAATCACGTGGTCATCACGTGGGAATCACGTGGGAATCACGTGGGTATCACGTGCGCATCACGTGGGAATCACGTGGGCAACACGTGGTAATCACGTGGGTATCACGTGGGAATCACGTGGGCATCACGTGGGCAACACGTGAGAATCACGTGGGCATCACGTGGGCAACACGTGGGAATCACGTGGGCATCACGTGGGCATCACCTGGGCAACACGTGCTCCTCGTAGTGGCATACTGTTGATCCTCCTCTGATTTTCGCCCCTTGTGTTCTCCTCGTTTTTGTAATTTGCTTTTTTTTTCTTGCTGCTCGTATTCTTCTCCCGTGTTTCTTCGCCTCGGCTTTTTCTCGCTTCTCTTACTCCACGTAGTGCCACACTTTTGATCCTCCTCTGATTTTCGCCCCTTGTGTTCTCCTCGTTTTTGTATTTTGCTTTTCTTTTTCTTGCTCCTCGTATTCTTCTCCCCTGTTTCTTCGCCTCGGGTTTTTCACACTTCTCTTACTCCACGTAGTGGCATACTGTTGATCCTCCTCTGATTTTCGCCCCTTGTGTTCTCCTCGTTTTTGTATTTTGCTTTTTTTTTCTTGCTCCTCGTATTCTTCTCCCCTGTTTCTTCGCCTCGGGTTTTTCACACTTCTCTTACTGCACGTAGTGCCACACTTTTGATCCTCCTCTGATTTTCGGCGCTTGTGTTCTACTCGTTTTTGTATTTTGCTTTTTTTTTCTTGCTCCTCGTATTCTTCTCCCCTGTTTCTTCGCCTCGGGTTTTTCACACTTCTCTCACTCCACGTAGTGGCATACTGTTGATCCTCCTCTGATTTTCGCCCCTTGTGTTCTCCTCGTTTTTGTATTTTGCTTTTTTTTTCTTGCTCCTCCTATTCTTCTCCCCTGTTTCTTCGCATCAGCATTTTCACACTTCTCTTACTCCACGTAGTGGCATACTGTTGATCCTCCTCTGATTTTCGCCCCTTGTGTTCTCCTCGTTTTTGTATTTTGCTTTTTTTTTCTTGCTCCTCGTATTCTTCTCCCCTGTTTCTTTGCCTCGGGTTTTTCACACTTCTCTTACTCCACGTAGTGGCATACTGTTGATCCTCCTCTGATTTTCGCCCCTTGTGTTCTCCTCGTTTTTGTATTTTGCTTTTTTTTTCTTGCTCCTCGTATTCTTCTCCCCTGTTTCTTCGCCTCGGGTTTTTCACACTTCTCTTACTCCACGTAGTGCCACACTTTTGATCCTCCTCTGATTTTCGGTGCTTGTGTTCTCCTCGTTTCTGTATTTTGCTTTTTTTTTCTTGCTCCTCGTATTCTTCTCCCCTGTTTCTTCACCTCGGGTTTTTCACACTTCTCTTACTCCACGTAGTGGCATACTGTTGATCCTCCTCTGATTTTCGCCCCTTGTGTTCTCCTCGTTTTTGTATTTTGCTTTTTTTTTCTTGCTCCTCGTATTCTTCTCCCCTATTTCTTCGCCTCGGGTTTTTCACACTTCTCTTACTCCATGTAGTGGCATACTGTTGATCCTCCTCTGATTTTCGCCCCTTTTGTTCTCCTCGTTTTTGTATTTTGCTTTTTTTTCTAGCTCCTCGTATTCTTCTCCCCTGTTTCTTCACCTCGGGTTTTTCACACTTCTCTTACTCCACGTAGTGGCATACTGTTGATCCTCCTCTGATTTTCGCCCCTTGTGTTCTCCTCGTTTTTGTATTTTGCTTTTTTTTTCTTGCTCCTCGTATTCTTCTCCCCTGTTTCTTCACCTCGGGTTTTTCACACTTCTCTTACTCCACGTAGTGGCATACTGTTGATCCTCCTCTGATTTTCGCCCCTTGTGTTCTCCTCGTTTTTGTATTTTGCTTTTTTTTTCTTGCTCCTCGTATTCTTCTCCCCTGTTTCTTCACCTCGGGTTTTTCACACTTCTCTTACTCCACGTAGTGGCATACTGTTGATCCTCCTCTGATTTTCGCCCCTTGTGTTCTCCTCGTTTTTGTATTTTGCTTTTTTTTTCTTACTCCTCGTATTCTTCTCCCCTGTTTCTTCGCCTCGGGTTTTTCACACTTCTCTTACTCCACGTAGTGGCATACTGTTGATCCTCCTCTGATTTTCGCCCCTTGTGTTCTCCTCGTTTTTGTATTTTGCTTTTTTTTTCTTGCTCCTCGTATTCTTCTCCCATGTTTCTTCACCTCGGGTTTTTCACACTTCTCTTACTCCACGTAGTGGCATACTGTTGATCCTCCTCTGATTTTCGCCCCTTGTGTTCTCCTCGTTTTTGTATTTTGCTTTTTTTTTCTTGCTTCTCGTTTTCTTCTCCCCTGTTTCTTCGCCTCGGGTTTTTCACACTTCTCTTACTCCACGTAGTGGCATACTGTTGATCCTCCTCTGATTTTCGCCCCTTGTGTTCTCCTCGTTTTTGTATTTTGCTTTTTTTTTCTTGCTCCTCGTATTCTTCTCCCCTGTTTCTTCGCCTCGGGTTTTTCACACTTCTCTTACTCCACGTAGTGGCATACTGTTGATCCTCCTCTGATTTTCGCCCCTTGTGTTCTCCTCGTTTTTGTATTTTGCTTTTTTTTTCTTGCTCCTCGTACTCTTCTCCCCTGTTTCTTCGCCTCGGGTTTTTCACACTTCTCTTACTCCACGTAGTGCCACACTTTTGATCCTCCTCTGATTTTCGCCCCTTGTGTTCTCCTCGTTTTTGTATTTTGCTTTTTTTTTCTTGCTCCTCTTATTCTTCTCCCCTGTTTGTTCGCCTCGGGTTTTTCACACTGCTCTTGCTCCTCGTAGTTTCATACTGTTGATTCTCCTCTGATTTTCCCCCTTTGTCTGCTCCTCGTTTATGTCTTTTGCTTTTTTTTCTTGCTCCTCGTATTCTTCGCCTCGGGTTTTTCACACTGCTCTTGCTCCTCGTCGTGGCATACTGTTGATCCTCCTCTGATTTTCCCCCCTTGTCTGCTCCTCATTTTTGTCTTTTGCTTTTTTTTTCTTGCTCCTCGCATTCTTCTCCCCTGTTTCTTCGCTTCGGGTTTTTCACACTGCTCTTTCTCTTCGTAGTGGCATACTGTTGATCCTCCTCTGATTTTCCCCCCTTGTCTGCTCCTCGTATTTTTCTTTTTTTTTTTTTTTTTTTTACTCCTTGTATTTTTCTCCCCTTTTTCTTCTCGTGTTTTTCAAACTTTTCTTGCTCGTCGTATTTTTCTGTTTTTTTTTTTGTTGTTCCTCGTATTTTTCTCCCCTTTTCCTGCTCCTGGGATTTTTCATACATTTATTGCTCCTCGTATTTGCACACTTTTGATGCTCCCCTTATTTTTCACCCTTTTCTGCTCCTCGTATTTCTCTGTTTTTTTTTTTTTTTGCTCCTCGTATTCTTCTCGCCTTTTTCTTCACCTCGGGTTTTTCACACTTTTCTTGCTCCTCGTATTTTCACACTTTTGATGCTCCTTTATTTTTCACACTTTTCTGCTCCTCGTATTTTTCTGTTTTTTTTTTTTTTTTGCTCCTCATATGTTTCTTCCCTTTTCTTGCTCCTCGTGTTTTTCACAGTTTTCTTGCTCCTCGTATTTTCACACTTTTGATGCTCCTCTTATTTTTCACACTTTTCTGCTCCTCGTATTTTTTGTTTTTGTTTTTTTTCTTTTGCTCCTCGTATATTTCTTCCCTTTTCTTGCTCCTCGTGTTTTTCACAATTTTCTTTCTCCTCGTGTTTTCACACTTTTGAGGCTCCACTCATTTTCCCCACTTTTCTTCTTCTCGTATATTTCTGTTTTTTTTTTTTTGCTCCTCATATTTTTCTCCCCTATTTCTCCTCCTGGGTTTTTTCACACTTTTCTTGCTCCTCGTATTGTCACACTTTTGATACTCCTCTTATTTTCCCCCCTTTTCTGCTCCTCGTATATTTTTGTTTTGGTTTCTTTTTTGCTCCTCGTATTTTTCTCCCATTTTTCTACTCCTGGGATTTTTCACACTTTACTTGCTCCTCGTATTTTCACACTTTTGATGCTCCTATGATCCCGTGGGTATCACTTGAGCATCACGTGGGAATCACGTGGGCATCACGTGGGAATCACGTGGGTATCACGTGGGCATCACGTGGGAATCACGTGGGGATCACCTGGGCAACACGTGGGGATCACGTGGGAATCACGTGGGAATCACGTGGGTATCACGTGGGCAACGCGTGGGAATCACGTGGGAATCACGTGGGCATCACGTGGGCAACACGTGGGAATCACGTGGGCATCACGTGGGCATCACGTGGGTATTACGTGGGAATCACGTGGGAATCACTCGGGAATCACGTGGACATCACGTGGGCAACACGTGGGCAACACGTGGGAATCACGTGGGAATCACGTGGGCATCACGTGGGCATCACGTGGGAATCACGTGGGAGTCACGTGGGAATCACGTGGGCATCACGTGGGAATCACGAGAGAATCACGTGGGAGTCACGTGTGCAACACGTGGGCATCACGTGGGCCTCACTTGGGAATCACGTGGGAGTCACGTGAGAATCAGGTGGGAATCACGTGGGCAACACGTGGGAAACACGTGGGAATCACGTGGGAATCACGTGGGAATCACGTGGGTATCACGTGGGCATCACATGGGAATCACGTGGGCAACACGTGGGAATCACGTGGGTATCACGGGGGAATCACGTGGGCATCACGTGTGAATCACGTGGGAATCACGTAGGAATCAAGTGGGCATCACGTGGGAAACACGTGGGAATCACGTGGGCAACACGTGGGAATCACGTGGGTATCAGGTTGGCACCACGTGGGAATCACGTGGGCATCACGTGGGCATCACGTGGGGAAACGTGGGAATCACGTGGGCATCACGTGGGCGTCACGTGGGAATCACGTGGGCAACACGTGGGCATCACGTGGGCATACGTGGAAATCACGTGGGAGTCACGTGGGAATCACGTGGGCATCACGTGGGAATCACGAGAGAATCACGTGGGAGTCACGTGTGCAACACGTGGGCATCACGTGGGCATCACGTGGGAATCACGTGGGCATCACGTGGGAATCACGTGGGAGTCACGTGAGAATCAGGTGGGAATCACGTGGGCAACACGTGGGAAACACGTGGGAATCACGTGGGCATCACGTGGGAATCACGTGGGAATCACGTGGGAGTCACGTGAGAATCAGGTGGGAATCACGTGGGCGTCACGTGGTAATCACGTGGGAATCACGTGGGCATCACGTGGGAATCACTTGGGCAACACGTGGCCATCACGTGGGCATCACGTGGGAATCACGTGGGCAACACGTGGGAATCACGTGGGCATCACGTGGGAATCACAAGAGAATCACGTGGGAGTCACGTGTGCAACACGTGGGCATCACGTGGGCATCACGTGGGAATCACGTGGGCATCACGTGGGAATCACGTGGGAGTCACGTGAGAATCAGGTGGGAATCACGTGGGCAACACGTGGGAAACACGTGGGAATCACGTGGGCATCACGTGGGAATCACGTGGGAATCACGTGGGTATCACGTGGGCATCACGTGGGAATCACGTGGGCAACACGTGGGAATCACGTGGGTATCACGTGGGAAACACGTGGGGATCACGAGGGCAACACGTGTGCAACACGTGGGAATCACGTGGGAATCACGTGGGAATCACGTGGGCAACACGTGGGCATCACGTGGGCATCACGTGGGTATCACGTGGGAATCACGTGGGCATCACGTGGGCATCACGTGGGAATCACGTGGGAGTCACGTGGGAATCACGTGGGCATCACGTGGGAATCACGTGGGAGTCACGTGGGCATCACGTGGGAATCACGTGGGAGTCACGTGGGAATCACGTGGGCAACACGTGGGAATCACGTGGGAATCACGTGGGCATCACGTGGGAATCACGTGGGCGTCACGTGGCCATCACGTGGGAATCACGTGGGAATCACGTGGGAATAACGTGGGTATCACGTGGGCATCACGTGGGAATCACGTGGGCAACACGTGGGAATCACGTGGGTATCACGTGGGAATCACGTGGGCATCACGTGGGAATCACGTGGGCATCACTTGGGCATCACGTGGGCATCACGTGGGAATCACGTGGGCAACACGTGGGAATCACGTGGGAATCACGTGGGCAACACCTGGGAATCACGTGGGAATCACGTGGGAATCACGTGGGCAACACGTGGGCAACACGTGGGAATCACGTGGGCATCACGTGGGAATCACGTGGCATCACGTGGGAATCACGTTGGAGTCACGTGGGAATCATGTGGGCATCACGTGGGAATCACGTGGGAATCACGTGGGAATCACGTGGGCAACACGTGGGCATCACGTGGGGGTCACGTGGGAATCACGTGGGAGTCACGTGGGAATCACGTGGGCGTCACGTGGTAATCACGTAGGAGTCACGTGAGAATCACGTGGGAATCACGTGGGAATCAAGTGGGCATCACGTGGGAATCACGTGGGAATACGTGGGCATCACGTGGGAATCACGTGGGCAACTCGTGGGCATCACGTGGGCATCACGTGGGCATCACGTGGGAATCACGTGGGAATCACGTGGGTATCACGTGGGCATCACGTGGGAATCACGTGGGCACCACGTGGGAATCACGTGGGTATCACGTGGGAATCACGTGGGAATCACGTGGGTAACACGTGGGAAACATGTGGGAATCACGTGGGCATCACGTGGGCAACACGTGGGAATCACGTGGGAATCACGTGGGCATCACGTGAGCAACACGTGGGAATGACGTGGGCATCACGTGGGTATCACGTGGGAATCACGTGGGAATCACGCGGGAATCACGTGGACGTAACGTGGGCAACACGTGGGCAACACCTGGGAATCACGTGGGAATCACGTGGGAATCACGTGGGAATCACGTGGGTATCACGTGGACATCACGTGGGAATCACGTATGTATCACGTGGGCATCACGTGGGAATCACGTGGGGATCACCTGGGCAACACGTGGGGATCACGTGGGAATCACGAGGGCATCACGAGGGAATCACGTGGGCATCACGTGGGAATCACGTGGGCATCAACTGGGCATCACGTGTGCAACACGTGGGAATCACATGGGACTCACGTGGGAATCACGTGGGAATCACGTGGGCAACACGTGGGAATCACGTGGGAATCACGTGGGCAACACCTGGAATCACGTGGGAATCACGTGGGCAACACGTGGGCAACACGTGGGAATCACGTGGGAATCACGTGGGAATCAAGTGGGCATCACGTGGGAATCACGTGGGAAACACGTGGGAATCACTTGGGAATCACGTGGGCATCACGTTGGCAACACGTGGGAATCACGTGGGCATCACGTGGGCAACGTGGGAATCACGTGGGCATCACGTGGGAATCACGTGGGCAACACGTGGGAATCACGTGGGCATCACGTGGGAATCACGTGGGCAACACGTGGCCATCACGTGGGCATCACGTGGGAATCACGTGAGAATCACGTGGGAATCACGTGGGCAACACGTGGGAATCACGTGGGAATCACGTGGGCATCACGTGGGAATCACGTGGGAATCACGTGGGGAACACGTGGGCAACACGTGGGAATCACGTGGGAATCACGTGGGCATCACGTGGGAATCACGTGGGAATCAAGTGGGCATCACGTGGGAATCACGTGGTAATCACGTGGGCATCACGTGGGAATCACGTCGGCATCACGTTGGCAACACGTGGGTATCACGTGGGCATCACGTGGGCATCACGTGGGCAACACGTGGGAATCACGTGGGAATCACGTGGGCATCACGTGGGCATCACGTGGGCAACACGTGGGCATCACGTGGGCATCACGTGGGAGTCACGTGGGAATCACGTGGGCATCACGTGGGAATCACGAGAGCATCACGTGGGAATCACGTGTGCAACACGTGCGCATCACGTGGGCATCACGTGGGAATCACGTGGGCATCACGTGGGAATCACGTGGGAGTCACGTGAGAATCAGGTGGGAATCACGTGGGCAACATGTGGGAAACACATGGGAATCACGTGGGCATCACGTGGGAATCACGTATGTATCACGTGGGCATCACGTGGGAATCACGTGGGGATCACCTGGGCAACACGTGGGGATCACGTGGGAATCACGTGGGCATCACGAGGGAATCACGTGGGCATTACGTGGGAATCACGTGGGCATCAAGTGTGCATCACGTGTGCAACACGTGGGAATCACGTGGGAATCACGTGGGCATCACGTGGGAATCACGTGGGAATCACGTGGGCATCACGTGGGCAACACGTGGGAATCACGTGGGAATCACGTGGGAATCACGTGGGAATCACGTGGGAATCACGTGGGAAACACGTGGGAAACACGTGGGAATCACGTGGGCATCACGTGGGAATCACGTGGGAATCACGTGGGTATCACGTGGGCATCACGTGGGAATCACGTGGGCAACACGTGGGAGTCACTTGGGTATCACGTGGGAATCACGTGGGGATCACGTGGGCAACACGTGGGAATCACGTGGGCATCAAGTGGGCATCACGTGTGCAATACGTGGAAATCACGTGGGAATCACGTGGGAATCACGTGGGAATCACGTGGGAATCACGTGGGAATCACGTGGGCATCACGTGGGCATCACGTGGGAATCACGTGGGAGTCACGTGGGAATCACGTGGGCATCACGTGGGAATCACGAGAGAATCACGTGGGAGTCACGTGTGCAACACGTGGGCATCACGTGGGCATCACGTGGGAATCACGTGGGCATCACGTGGGAATCACGTGGGAGTCACGTGAGAATCAGGTGTGAATCACGTGGGTAACACGTGGGAAACACGTGGGAATCACGTGGTCATCACGTGGGAATCACGTGGGAATCACGTGGGTATCACGTGCGCATCACGTGGGAATCACGTGGGCAACACGTGGTAATCACGTGGGTATCACGTGGGAATCACGTGGGCATCACGTGGGCAACACGTGAGAATCACGTGGGCATCACGTGGGCAACACGTGGGAATCACGTGGGCATCACGTGGGCATCACCTGGGCAACACGTGCTTCTCGTAGTGGCATACTGTTGATCCTCCTCTGATTTTCGCCCCTTGTGTTCTCCTCGTTTTTGTAATTTGCTTTTTTTTTCTTGCTGCTCGTATTCTTCTCCCGTGTTTCTTCGCCTCGGCTTTTTCTCGCTTCTCTTACTCCACGTAGTGCCACACTTTTGATCCTCCTCTGATTTTCGCCCCTTGTGTTCTCCTCGTTTTTGTATTTTGCTTTTCTTTTTCTTGCTCCTCGAATTCTTCTCCCCTGTTTCTTCGCCTCGGGTTTTTCACACTTCTCTTACTCCACGTAGTGGCATACTGTTGATCCTCCTCTGATTTTCGCCCCTTGTGTTCTCCTCATTTTTGTATTTTGCTTTTTTTTTCTTGCTCCTCGTATTCTTCTCCCCTGTTTCTTCGCCTCGGGTTTTTCACACTTCTCTTACTGCACGTAGTGCCACACTTTTGATCCTCCTCTGATTTTCGGCGCTTGTGTTCTACTCGTTTTTGTATTTTGCTTTTTTTTTCTTGCTCCTCGTATTCTTCTCCCCTGTTTCTTCGCCTCGGGTTTTTCACACTTCTCTTACTCCACGTAGTGGCATACTGTTGATCCTCCTCTGATTTTCGCCCCTTGTGTTCTCCTCGTTTTTGTATTTTGCTTTTTTTTTCTTGCTCCTCGTATTCTTCTCCCCTGTTTCTTCACCTCGGGTTTTTCACACTTCTCTTACTCCACGTAGTGGCATACTGTTGACCCTCCTCTGATTTTCGCCCCTTGTGTTCTCCTCGTTTTTGTATTTTGCTTTTTTTTTCTTGCTCCTCGTATTCTTCTCCCCTGTTTCTTCGCCTCGGGTGTTTCACACTTCTCTTACTCCACGTAGTGCCAGACTTTTGATCCTCCTCTGATTTTCGCCCCTTGTGTTCTCCTCGTTTTTGTATTTTGCTTTTTTTTTCTTGCTCCTCGTATTCTTCTCCCCTGTTTCTTCGCCTCGGGTTTTTCACACTTCTCTCACTCCACGTAGTGGCATACTGTTGATCCTCCTCTGATTTTCGCCCCTTGTGTTCTCCTCGTTTTTGTATTTTGCTTTTTTTTTCTTGCTTCTCGTATTCTTCTCCCCTGTTTCTTCGCCTCGGGTTTTTCACACTTCTCTTACTCCACGTAGTGGCATACTGTTGATCCTCCTCTGATTTTCGCCCCTTGTGTTCTCCTCGTTTTTGTATTTTGCTTTTTTTTTCTTGCTCCTCGTATTCTTCTCCCCTGTTTCTTTGCCTCGGGTTTTTCACACTTCTCTTACTCCACGTAGTGGCATACTGTTGATCCTCCTCTGATTTTCGCCCCTTGTGTTCTCCTCGTTTTTGTATTTTGCTTTTTTTTTCTTGCTCCTCGTATTCTTCTCCCCTGTTTCTTCGCCTCGGGTTTTTCACACTTCTCTTACTCCACGTAGTGCCACACTTTTGATCCTCCTCTGATTTTCGCCCCTTGTGTTCTCCTCGTTTTTGTATTTTGCTTTTTTTTTCTTGCTCCTCTTATTCTTCTCCCCTGTTTGTTCGCCTCGGGTTTTTCACACTGCTCTTGCTCCTCGTAGTTTCATACTGTTGATCCTCCTCTGATTTTCCCCCTTTGTCTGCTCCTCGTTTATGTCTTTTGCTTTTTTTTCTTGCTCCTCGTATTCTTCGCCTCGGGTTTTTCACACTGCTCTTGCTCCTCGTCGTGGCATACTGTTGATCCTCCTCTGATTTTCCCCCCTTGTCTGCTCCTCATTTTTGTCTTTTGCTTTTTTTTTCTTGCTCCTCGCATTCTTCTCCCCTGTTTCTTCGCTTCGGGTTTTTCACACTGCTCTTTCTCTTCGTAGTGGCATACTGTTGATCCTCCTCTGATTTTCCCCCCTTGTCTGCTCCTCGTATTTTTCTTTTTTTTTTTTTTTTTTTTTACTCCTTGTATTTTTCTCCCCTTTTTCTTCTCGTGTTTTTCAAACTTTTCTTGCTCGTCGTATTTTTCTGTTTTTTTTTTTGTTGTTCCTCGTATTTTTCTCCCCTTTTCCTGCTCCTGGGATTTTTCATACATTTATTGCTCCTCGTATTTGCACACTTTTGATGCTCCCCTTATTTTTCACCCTTTTCTGCTCCTCGTATTTCTCTGTTTTTAGTTTTTTTGCTCCTCGTATTCTTCTCGCCTTTTTCTTCACCTCGGGTTTTTCACACTTTTCTTGCTCCTCGTATTTTCACACTTTTGATGCTCCTTTATTTTTCACACTTTTCTGCTCCTCGTATTTTTCTGTTTTTTTTTTTTTTTTGCTCCTCATATGTTTCTTCCCTTTTCTTGCTCCTCGTGTTTTTCACAGTTTTCTTGCTCCTCGTATTTTCACACTTTTGATGCTCCTCTTATTTTTCACACTTTTCTGCTCCTCGTAGTTTTTGTTTTTGTTTTTTTTCTTTTGCTCCTCGTATATTTCTTCCCTTTTCTTGCTCCTCGTGTTTTTCACAATTTTCTTTCTCCTCGTGTTTTCACACTTTTGAGGCTCCACTCATTTTCCCCACTTTTCTTCTTCTCGTATATTTCTGTTTTTTTTTTTTTGCTCCTCATATTTTTCTCCCCTATTTCTCCTCCTGGGTTTTTTCACACTTTTCTTGCTCCTCGTATTGTCACACTTTTGATACTCCTCTTATTTTCCCCCCTTTTCTGCTCCTCGTATTTTTGTTTTGGTTTCTTTTTTGCTCCTCGTATTTTTCTCCCATTTTTCTACTCCTGGGATTTTTCACACTTTACTTGCTCCTCGTATTTTCACACTTTTGATGCTCCTATGATCCCGTGGGTATCACTTGAGCATCACGTGGGAATCACGTGGGCATCACGTGGGAATCACGTGGGTATCACGTGGGCATCACGTGGGAATCACGTGGGGATCACCTGGGCAACACGTGGGGATCACGTGGGAATCACGTGGGAATCACGTGGGTATCACGTGGGCAACGCGTGGGAATCACGTGGGAATCAAGTGGGCATCACGTGGGCAACACGTGGGAATCACGTGGGCATCACGTGGGCATCACGTGGGTATTACGTGGGAATCACGTGGGAATCACTCGGGAATCACGTGGACATCACGTGGGCAACACGTGGGCAACACGTGGGAATCACGTGGGAATCACGTGGGCATCACGTGGGCATCACGTGGGAATCACGTGGGAGTCACGTGGGAATCACGTGGGCATCACGTGGGAATCACGATAGAATCACGTGGGAGTCACGTGTGCAACACGTGGGCATCACGTGGGCCTCACGTGGGAATCACGTGGGAGTCACGTGAGAATCAGGTGGGAATCACGTGGGCAACACGTGGGAAACACGTGGGAATCACGTGGGAATCACGTGGGAATCACGTGGGTATCACGTGGGCATCACGTGGGAATCACGTGGGCAACACGTGGGAATCACGTGGGTATCACGGGGGAATCACGTGGGCATCACGTGTGAATCACGTGGGAATCACGTAGGAATCAAGTGGGCATCACGTGGGAAACACGTGGGAATCACGTGGGCATCACGTGGGAATCACGTGGGCATCAGGTTGGCAACACGTGGGAATCACGTGGGCATCACGTGGGCATCACGTGGGCAACCGTGGGAATCACGTGGGCATCACGTGGGCATCACGTGGGAATCACGTGGGCAACACGTGGGCATCACGTGGGCATCACGTGGGAATCACGTGGGAGTCACGTGGGAATCACGTGGGCATCACGTGGGAATCACGAGAGAATCACGTGGGAGTCACGTGTGCAACACGTGGGCATCACGTGGGCATCACGTGGGAATCACGTGGGAGTCACGTGAGAATCAGGTGGGAATCACGTGGGCGTCACGTGGTAATCACGTGGGAATCACGTGGGCATCACGTGGGAATCACGTGGGCAACACGTGGCCATCACGTGGGCAACACGTGGGAATCACGTGGGCATCACGTGGGAATCACAAGAGAATCACGTGGGAGTCACGTATGCAACACGTGGGCATCACGTGGGCATCACGTGGGAATCACGTGGGCATCACGTGGGAATCACGTGGGAGTCACGTGAGAATCAGGTGGGAATCACGTGGGCAACACGTGGGAAACACGTGGGAATCACGTGGGCATCACGTGGGAATCACGTGGGAATCACGTGGGTATCACGTGGGCATCACGTGGGAATCACGTGGGCAACACGTGGGAATCACGTGGGTATCACGTGGGAATCACGTGGGGATCACGAGGGCAACACGTGTGCAACACGTGGGAATCACGCGGGAATCACGTGGGAATCACGTGGGCAACACGTGGGCATCACGTGGGCATCACGTGGGTATCACGTGGGAATCACGTGGGCATCACGTGGGCATCACGTGGGTATCACGTGGGCATCACGAGGGAATCACGTGGGCATCACGTGGGAATCACGTGCGCATCAAGTGGGCATCACGTGTGCAACACGTGGAAATCACGTGGGAATCACGTGGGAATCACGTGGGCAACACGTGGGCATCACGTGGGCATCACGTGGGAATCACGTGGGAGTCACGTGGGAATCACGTGGGCATCACGTGGGAATCACGTGGGAGTCACGTGGGAATCACGTGGGCAACACGTGGGAATCACGTGGGAATCACGTGGGCATCACGTGGGAATCACGTGGGCGTCACTTGGGCATCACGTGGGAATCACGTGGGAATCACGTGGGAATAACGTGGGTATCACGTGGGCATCACGTGGGAATCACGTGGGCAACACGTGGGAATCACGTGGGTATCACGTGGGAATCACGTGGGCATCACGTGGGAATCACGTGGACATCACTTGGGCATCACGTGGGCATCACGTGGGAATCACGTGGGCAACACGTGGGAATCACGTGGGAATCACTTGGGCAACACCTGGGAATCACGTGGGAATCACGTGGGAATCACGTGGGCAACACGTGGGCAACACGTGGGAATCACGTGGGCATCACGTGGGAATCACGTGGCATCACGTGGGAATCACGTTGGAGTCACGTGGGAATCATGTGGGCATCACGTGGGAATCACGTGGGAATCACGTGGGAATCACGTGGGCAACACGTGGGCATCACGTGGGGGTCACGTGGGAATCACGTGGGAGTCACGTGGGAATCACGTGGGCGTCACGTGGTAATCACGTAGGAGTCACGTGAGAAACACGTGGGAATCACGTGGGAATCAAGTGGGCATCACGTGGGAATCACGTGGGAATACGTGGGCATCACGTGGGAATCACGTGGGCAACTCGTGGGCATCACGTGGGCATCACGTGGGCATCACGTGGGAATCACGTGGGAATAACGTGGGTATCACGTGGGCATCACGTGGGAATCACGTGGGCACCACGTGGGAATCACGTGGGTATCACGTGGGAATCACGTGGGAATCACGTGGGCGTCACGTGGGAATCACGTGGGAATCACGTGGGTAACACGTGGGAAACATGTGGGAATCACGTGGGCATCACGTGGGCAACACGTGGGAATCACGTGGGAATCACGTGGGCATCACGTGGGCAACACGTGGGTAACACGTGGGAAACATGTGGGAATCACGTGGGCATCACGTGGGCAACACGTGGGAATCACGCGGGAATCACGTGGACGTAACGTGGGCAACACGTGGGCAATACGTGGGAATCACGTGGGAATCACGTGGGAATCACGTGGGAATCACGTGGGAATCACGTGGGAATCACGTGGGCATCACGTGGGCATCACGTGGGAATCACGTGGGAGTCACGTGGGAATCACGTGGGCATCACGTGGGAATCACGAGAGAATCACGTGGGAGTCACGTGTGCAACACGTGGGCATCACGTGGGCATCACGTGGGAATCACGTGGGCATCACGTGGGAATCACGTGGGAGTCACGTGAGAATCAGGTGTGAATCACGTGGGTAACACGTGGGAAACACGTGGGAATCACGTGGTCATCACGTGGGAATCACGTGGGAATCACGTGCGCATCACGTGGGAATCACGTGGGCAACACGTGGTAATCACGTGGGTATCACGTGGGAATCACGTGGGCATCACGTGGGCAACACGTGAGAATCACGTGGGCATCACGTGGGCAACACGTGGGAATCACGTGGGCATCACGTGGGCATCACCTGGGCAACACGTGCTCCTCGTAGTGGCATACTGTTGATCCTCCTCTGATTTTCGCCCCTTGTGTTCTCCTCGTTTTTGTAATTTGCTTTTTTTTTCTTGCTGCTCGTATTCTTCTCCCGTGTTTCTTCGCCTCGGCTTTTTCTCGCTTCTCTTACTCCACGTAGTGCCACACTTTTGATCCTCCTCTGATTTTCGCCCCTTGTGTTCTCCTCGTTTTTGTATTTTGCTTTTCTTTTTCTTGCTCCTCGTATTCTTCTCCCCTGTTTCTTCGCCTCGGGTTTTTCACACTTCTCTTACTCCACGTAGTGGCATACTGTTGATCCTCCTCTGATTTTCGCCCCTTGTGTTCTCCTCGTTTTTGTATTTTGCTTTTTTTTTCTTGCTCCTCGTATTCTTCTCCCCTGTTTCTTCGCGTCGGCTTTTTCACACTTCTCTTACTGCACGTAGTGCCACACTTTTGATCCTCCTCTGATTTTCGGCGCTTGTGTTCTACTCGTTTTTGTATTTTGCTTTTTTTTTCTTGCTCCTCGTATTCTTCTCCCCTGTTTCTTCGCCTCGGGTTTTTCACACTTCTCTCACTCCACGTAGTGGCATACTGTTGATCCTCCTCTGATTTTCGCCCCTTGTGTTCTCCTCGTTTTTGTATTTTGCTTTTTTTTTCTTGCTCCTCCTATTCTTCTCCCCTGTTTCTTCGCATCAGCATTTTCACACTTCTCTTACTCCACGTAGTGGCATACTGTTGATCCTCCTCTGATTTTCGCCCCTTGTGTTCTCCTCGTTTTTGTATTTTGCTTTTTTTTTCTTGCTCCTCGTATTCTTCTCCCCTGTTTCTTTGCCTCGGGTTTTTCACACTTCTCTTACTCCACGTAGTGGCATACTGTTGATCCTCCTCTGATTTTCGCCCCTTGTGTTCTCCTCGTTTTTGTATTTTGCTTTTTTTTTCTTGCTCCTCGTATTCTTCTCCCCTGTTTCTTCTCCTCGGGTTTTTCACACTTCTCTTACTCCACGTAGTGCCACACTTTTGATCCTCCTCTGATTTTCGGCGCTTGTGTTCTCCTCGTTTTTGTATTTTGCTTTTTTTTTCTTGCTCCTCGTATTCTTCTCCCCTGTTTCTTCACCTCCGGTTTTTCACACTTCTCTTACTCCACGTAGTGGCATACTGTTGATCCTCCTCTGATTTTCGCCCCTTGTGTTCTCCTCGTTTTTGTATTTTGCTTTTTTTTTCTTGCTCCTCATATTCTTCTCCCCTGTTTCTTCGCCTCGGGTTTTTCACACTTCTCTTACTCCACGTAGTGGCATACTGTTGATCCTCCTCTGATTTTCGCCCCTTTTGTTCTCCTCGTTTTTGTATTTTGCTTTTTTTTCTAGCTCCTCGTATTCTTCTCCCCTGTTTCTTCACCTCGGGTTTTTCACACTTCTCTTACTCCACGTAGTGGCATACTGTTGATCCTCCTCTGATTTTCGCCCCTTGTGTTCTCCTCGTTTTTGTATTTTGCTTTTTTTTTCTTGCTCCTCGTATTCTTCTCCCCTGTTTCTTCACCTCGGGTTTTTCACACTTCTCTTACTCCACGTAGTGGCATACTGTTGATCCTCCTCTGATTTTCGCCCCTTGTGTTCTCCTCGTTTTTGTATTTTGCTTTTTTTTTCTTGCTCCTCGTATTCTTCTCCCCTGTTTCTTCGCCTCGGGTTTTTCACACTTCTCTTACTCCACGTAGTGGCATACTGTTGATCCTCCTCTGATTTTCGCCCCTTGTGTTCTCCTCGTTTTTGTATTTTGCTTTTTTTTTCTTGCTCCTCGTATTCTTCTCCCATGTTTCTTCACCTCGGGTTTTTCACACTTCTCTTACTCCACGTAGTGGCATACTGTTGATCCTCCTCTGATTTTCGCCCCTTGTGTTCTCCTCGTTTTTGTATTTTGCTTTTTTTTCTTGCTTCTCGTATTCTTCTCCCCTGTTTCTTCGCCTCGGGTTTTTCACACTTCTCTTACTCCACGTAGTGGCATACTGTTGATCCTCCTCTGATTTTCGCCCCTTGTGTTCTCCTCGTTTTTGTATTTTGCTTTTTTTTTCTTGCTCCTCGTATTCTTCTCCCCTGTTTCTTCGCCTCGGGTTTTTCACACTTCTCTTACTCCACGTAGTGGCATACTGTTGATCCTCCTCTGATTTTCGCCCCTTGTGTTCTCCTCGTTTTTGTATTTTGCTTTTTTTTTCTTGCTCCTCGTACTCTTCTCCCCTGTTTCTTCGCCTCGGGTTTTTCACACTTCTCTTACTCCACGTAGTGCCACACTTTTGATCCTCCTCTGATTTTCGCCCCTTGTGTTCTCCTCGTTTTTGTATTTTGCTTTTTTTTTCTTGCTCCTCTTATTCTTCTCCCCTGTTTGTTCGCCTCGGGTTTTTCACACTGCTCTTGCTCCTCGTAGTTTCATACTGTTGATTCTCCTCTGATTTTCCCCCTTTGTCTGCTCCTCGTTTATGTCTTTTGCTTTTTTTTCTTGCTCCTCGTATTCTTCGCCTCGGGTTTTTCACACTGCTCTTGCTCCTCGTCGTGGCATACTGTTGATCCTCCTCTGATTTTCCCCCCTTGTCTGCTCCTCATTTTTGTCTTTTGCTTTTTTTTTCTTGCTCCTCGCATTCTTCTCCCCTGTTTCTTCGCTTCGGGTTTTTCACACTGCTCTTTCTCTTCGTAGTGGCATACTGTTGATCCTCCTCTGATTTTCCCCCCTTTTCTGCTCCTCGTTTTTTTCTTTTTTTTTTTTTTTTTTTTTACTCCTTGTATTTTTCTCCCCTTTTTCTTCTCGTGTTTTTCAAACTTTTCTTGCTCGTCGTATTTTTCTGTTTTTTTTTTTGTTGTTCCTCGTATTTTTCTCCCCTTTTCCTGCTCCTGGGATTTTTCATACATTTATTGCTCCTCGTATTTGCACACTTTTGATGCTCCCCTTATTTTTCTCCTTTTTCTGCTCCTCGTATTTCTCTGTTTTTTTTTTTTTTGCTCCTCGTATTCTTCTCGCCTTTTTCTTCACCTCGGGTTTTTCACACTTTTCTTGCTCCTCGTATTTTCACACTTTTGATGCTCCTTTATTTTTCACACTTTTCTGCTCCTCGTATTTTTCTGTTTTTTTTTTTTTTTTGCTCCTCATATGTTTCTTCCCTTTTCTTGCTCCTCGTGTTTTTCACAGTTTTCTTGCTCCTCGTATTTTCACACTTTTGATGCTCCTCTTATTTTTCACACTTTTCTGCTCCTCGTATTTTTTGTTTTTGTTTTTTTTCTTTTGCTCCTCGTATATTTCTTCCCTTTTCTTGCTCCTCGTGTTTTTCACAATTTTCTTTCTCCTCGTGTTTTCACACTTTTGAGGCTCCACTCATTTTCCCCACTTTTCTTCTTCTCGTATATTTCTGTTTTTTTTTTTTTGCTCCTCATATTTTTCTCCCCTATTTCTCCTCCTGGGTTTTTTCACACTTTTCTTGCTCCTCGTATTGTCACACTTTTGATACTCCTCTTATTTTCCCCCCTTTTCTGCTCCTCGTATATTTTTGTTTTGGTTTCTTTTTTGCTCCTCGTATTTTTCTCCCATTTTTCTACTCCTGGGATTTTTCACACTTTACTTGCTCCTCGTATTTTCACACTTTTGATGCTCCTATGATCCCGTGGGTATCACTTGAGCATCACGTGGGAATCACGTGGGCATCACGTGGGAATCACGTGGGTATCACGTGGGCATCACGTGGGAATCACGTGGGGATCACCTGGGCAACACGTGGGGATCACGTGGGAATCACGTGGGAATCACGTGGGTATCACGTGGGCAACGCGTGGGAATCACGTGGGATTCAAGTGGGCATCACGTGGGCAACACGTGGGAATCACGTGGGCATCACGTGGGCATCACGTGGGTATTACGTGGGAATCACGTGGGAATCACTCGGGAATCACGTGGACATCACGTGGGCAACACGTGGGCAACACGTGGGAATCACGTGGGAATCACGTGGGCATCACGTGGGCATCACGTGGGAATCACGTGGGAGTCACGTGGGAATCACGTGGGCATCACGTGGGAATCACGAGAGAATCACGTGGGAGTCACGTGTGCAACACGTGGGCATCACGTGGGCCTCACTTGGGAATCACGTGGGAGTCACGTGGGAATCAGGTGGGAATCACGTGGGCAACACGTGGGAAACACGTGGGAATCACGTGGGAATCACGTGGGAATCACGTGGGTATCACGTGGGCATCACGTGGGAATCACGTGGGCAACACGTGGGAATCACGTGGGTATCACGGGGGAATCACGTGGGCATCACGTGTGAATCACGTGGGAATCACGTAGGAATCAAGTGGGCATCACGTGGGAAACACGTGGGAATCACGTGGGCAACACGTGGGAATCACGTGGGTATCAGGTTGGCAACACGTGGGAATCACGTGGGCATCACGTGGGCATCACGTGGGCAAACGTGGGAATCACGTGGGCATCACGTGGGCATCACGTGGGTATCAGGTTGGCAACACGTGGGAATACGTGGGCATCACGTGGGCATCACGTGGGCAAACGTGGGAATCACGTGGGCATCACGTGGGCATCACGTGGGAATCACGTGGGCAACACGTGGGCATCACGTGGGCATACGTGGAAATCACGTGGGAGTCACGTGGGAATCACGTGGGCATCACGTGGGAATCACGAGAGAATCACGTGGGAGTCACGTGTGCAACACGTGGGCATCACGTGGGCATCACGTGGGAATCACGTGGGAGTCACGTGAGAATCAGGTGGGAATCACGTGGGCGTCACGTGGTAATCACGTGGGAATCACGTGGGCATCACGTGGGAATCACTTGGGCAACACGTGGCCATCACGTGGGCATCACGTGGGAATCACGTGGGCAACACGTGGGAATCACGTGGGCATCACGTGGGAATCACAAGAGAATCACGTGGGAGTCACGTGTGCAACACGTGGGCATCACGTGGGCATCACGTGGGAATCACGTGGGCATCACGTGGGAATCACGTGGGAGTCACGTGAGAATCAGGTGGGAATCACGTGGGCAACACGTGGGAAACACGTGGGAATCACGTGGGCATCACGTGGGAATCACGTGGGAATCACGTGGGTATCACGTGGGCATCACGTGGGAATCACGTGGGCAACACGTGGGAATCACGTGGGTATCACGTGGGAAACACGTGGGGATCACGAGGGCAACACGTGTGCAACACGTGGGAATCACGTGGGAATCACGTGGGAATCACGTGGGCAACACGTGGGCATCACGTGGGCATCACGTGGGTATCACGTGGGAATCACGTGGGCATCACGTGGGCATCACGTGGGTATCACGTGGGCATCACGTGGGAATCACGTGGGTATCACGTGGGCATCACGAGGGAATCACGTGGGCATCACGTGGGAATCACGTGCGCATCAAGTGGGCATCACGTGTGCAACACGTGGAAATCACGTGGGAATCACGTGGGAATCACGTGGGCAACACGTGGGCATCACGTGGGCATCACGTGGGAATCATGTGGGAGTCACGTGGGAATCACGTGGGCATCACGTGGGAATCACGTGGGAGTCACGTGGGAATCACGTGGGCAACACGTGGGAATCACGTGGGAATCACGTGGGCATCACGTGGGAATCACGTGGGCGTCACGTGGCCATCACGTGGGAATCACGTGGGAATCACGTGGGAATAACGTGGGTATCACGTGGGCATCACGTGGGAATCACGTGGGCAACACGTGGGAATCACGTGGGTATCACGTGGGAATCACGTGGGCATCACGTGGGAATCACGTGGGCATCACTTGGGCATCACGTGGGCATCACGTGGGAATCACGTGGGCAACACGTGGGAATCACGTGGGAATCACGTGGGCAACACCTGGGAATCACGTGGGAATCACGTGGGAATCACGTGGGCAACACGTGGGCAACACGTGGGAATCACGTGGGCATCACGTGGGAATCACGTGGCATCACGTGGGAATCACGTTGGAGTCACGTGGGAATCATGTGGGCATCACGTGGGAATCACGTGGGAATCACGTGGGAATCACGTGGGCAACACGTGGGCATCACGTGGGGGTCACGTGGGAATCACGTGGGAGTCACGTGGGAATCACGTGGGCGTCACGTGGTAATCACGTAGGAGTCACGTGAGAATCACGTGGGAATCACGTGGGAATCAAGTGGGCATCACGTGGGAATCACGTGGGAATACGTGGGCATCACGTGGGAATCACGTGGGCAACTCGTGGGCATCACGTGGGCATCACGTGGGCATCACGTGGGAATCACGTGGGAATCACGTGGGTATCACGTGGGCACCACGTGGGAATCACGTGGGTATCACGTGGGAATCACGTGGGAATCACGTGGGCGTCACGTGGGAATCACGTGGGAATCACGTGGGTAACACGTGGGAAACATGTGGGAATCACGTGGGCATCACGTGGGCATCACGTGGGAATCACGTGGGAATCACGTGGGCATCACGTGAGCAACACGTGGGAATGACGTGGGCATCACGTGGGCATCACGTGGGTATCACGTGGGAATCACGTGGGAATCACGCGGGAATCACGTGGACGTAACGTGGGCAACACGTGGGCAACACCTGGGAATCACGTGGGAATCACGTGGGGAACACGTGGGCAACACGTGGGCATCACGTGGGGGTCATGTGGGAATCACGTGGGAGTCACGTGGGAATCACGTGGGCGTCACGTGGTAATCACGTAGGAGTCACGTGAGAATCACGTGGGAATCACGTGGGAATCAAGTGGGCATCACGTGGGAATCACGTGGGAATACGTGGGCATCACGTGGGAATCATGTGGGCAACTCGTGGGCATCACGTGGGCATCACGTGGGCATCACGTGGGAATCACGTGGGAATCACGTGGGTATCACGTGGGCATCACGTGGGAATCACGTGGGTATCACGTGGGAATCACGTGGGAATCACGTGGGCGTCACGTGGGAATCACGTGGGAATCACGTGGGTAACACGTGGGAAACATGTGGGAATCACGTGGGCATCACGTGGGCAACACGTGGGAATCACGTGGGAATCACGTGGGCATCACGTGAGCAACACGTGGGAATGACGTGGGCATCACGTGGGCATCACGTGGGTATCACGTGGGAATCACGTGGGAATCACGCGGGAATCACGTGGACGTAACGTGGGCATCACGTGGGCAACACGTGAGAATCACGTGGGAATCACGTGGGCATCACGTGAGCAACACGTGGGAATGACGTGGGCATCACGTGGGAATCACGTGGGAATCACGTGGGAATCACGTGGGTATCACGTGGACATCACGTGGGAATCACGTATGTATCACGTGGGCATCACGTGGGAATCACGTGGGGATCACCTGGGCAACACGTGGGGATCACGTGGGAATCACGAGGGCATCACGAGGGAATCACGTGGGCATCACGTGGGAATCACGTGGGCATCAACTGGGCATCACGTGTGCAACACGTGGGAATCACATGGGACTCACGTGGGAATCACGTGGGAATCACGTGGGCAACACGTGGGAATCACGTGGGAATCACGTGGGCAACACCTGGAATCACGTGGGAATCACGTGGGCAACACGTGGGCAACACGTGGGAATCACGTGGGAATCACGTGGGAATCAAGTGGGCATCACGTGGGAATCACGTGGGAAACACGTGGGAATCACTTGGGAATCACGTGGGCATCACGTTGGCAACACGTGGGAATCACGTGGGCATCACGTGGGCAACGTGGGAATCACGTGGGCATCACGTGGGAATCACGTGGGCAACACGTGGGAATCACGTGGGCAACACGTGGCCATCACGTGGGCATCACGTGGGAATCACGTGAGAATCACGTGGGAATCACGTGGGCAACACGTGGGAATCACGTGGGAATCACGTGGGCATCACGTGGGAATCACGTGGGAATCACGTGGGGAACACGTGGGCAACACGTGGGAATCACGTGGGAATCACGTGGGCATCACGTGGGAATCACGTGGGAATCAAGTGGGCATCACGTGGGAATCACGTGGTAATCACGTGGGCATCACGTGGGAATCACGTCGGCATCACGTTGGCAACACGTGGGTATCACGTGGGCATCACGTGGGCATCACGTGGGCAACACGTGGGAATCACGTGGGAATCACGTGGGCATCACGTGGGCATCACGTGGGCAACACGTGGGCATCACGTGGGCATCACGTGGGAGTCACGTGGGAATCACGTGGGCATCACGTGGGAATCACGAGAGCATCACGTGGGAATCACGTGTGCAACACGTGGGCATCACGTGGGCATCACGTGGGAATCACGTGGGCATCACGTGGGAATCACGTGGGAGTCACGTGAGAATCAGGTGGGAATCACGTGGGCAACATGTGGGAAACACATGGGAATCACGTGGGCATCACGTGGGAATCACGTATGTATCACGTGGGCATCACGTGGGAATCACGTGGGGATCACCTGGGCAACACGTGGGGATCACGTGGGAATCACGTGGGCATCACGAGGGAATCACGTGGGCATCACGTGGGAATCACGTGGGCATCAAGTGGGCATCACGTGTGCAACACGTGGGAATCACGTGGGAATCACGTGGGCATCACGTGGGAATCACGTGGGAATCACGTGGGCATCACGTGGGCAACACGTGGGAATCACGTGGGAATCACGTGGGAATCACGTGGGAATCACGTGGGAATCACGTGGGAAACACGTGGGAAACACGTGGGAATCACGTGGGCATCACGTGGGAATCACGTGGGAATCACGTGGGTATCACGTGGGCATCACGTGGGAATCACGTGGGCAACACGTGGGAGTCACTTGGGTATCACGTGGGAATCACGTGGGGATCACGTGGGCAACACGTGGGAATCACGTGGGCATCAAGTGGGCATCACGTGTGCAATACGTGGAAATCACGTGGGAATCACGTGGGAATCACGTGGGAATCACGTGGGAATCACGTGGGAATCACGTGGGCATCACGTGGGCATCACGTGGGAGTCACGTGGGAATCACGTGGGCATCACGTGGGAATCACGAGAGAATCACGTGGGAGTCACGTGTGCAACACGTGGGCATCACGTGGGCATCACGTGGGAATCACGTGGGCATCACGTGGGAATCACGTGGGAGTCACGTGAGAATCAGGTGTGAATCACGTGGGTAACACGTGGGAAACACGTGGGAATCACGTGGTCATCACGTGGGAATCACGTGGGAATCACGTGGGTATCACGTGCGCATCACGTGGGAATCACGTGGGCAACACGTGGTAATCACGTGGGTATCACGTGGGAATCACGTGGGCATCACGTGGGCAACACGTGAGAATCACGTGGGCATCACGTGGGCAACACGTGGGAATCACGTGGGCATCACGTGGGCATCACCTGGGCAACACGTGCTTCTCGTAGTGGCATACTGTTGATCCTCCTCTGATTTTCGCCCCTTGTGTTCTCCTCGTTTTTGTAATTTGCTTTTTTTTTCTTGCTGCTCGTATTCTTCTCCCGTGTTTCTTCGCCTCGGCTTTTTCTCGCTTCTCTTACTCCACGTAGTGCCACACTTTTGATCCTCCTCTGATTTTCGCCCCTTGTGTTCTCCTCGTTTTTGTATTTTGCTTTTCTTTTTCTTGCTCCTCGTATTCTTCTCCCCTGTTTCTTCGCCTCGGGTTTTTCACACTTCTCTTACTCCACGTAGTGGCATACTGTTGATCCTCCTCTGATTTTCGCCCCTTGTGTTCTCCTCGTTTTTGTATTTTGCTTTTTTTTTCTTGCTCCTCGTATTCTTCTCCCCTGTTTCTTCGCCTCGGGTTTTTCACACTTCTCTTACTGCACGTAGTGCCACACTTTTGATCCTCCTCTGATTTTCGGCGCTTGTGTTCTACTCGTTTTTGTATTTTGCTTTTTTTTTCTTGCTCCTCGTATTCTTCTCCCCTGTTTCTTCGCCTCGGGTTTTTCACACTTCTCTTACTCCACGTAGTGGCATACTGTTGATCCTCCTCTGATTTTCGCCCCTTGTGTTCTCCTCGTTTTTGTATTTTGCTTTTTTTTTCTTGCTCCTCGTATTCTTCTCCCCTGTTTCTTCGCATCAGCATTTTCACACTTCTCTTACTCCACGTAGTGGCATACTGTTGATCCTCCTCTGATTTTCGCCCCTTGTGTTCTCCTCGTTTTTGTATTTTGCTTTTTTTTTCTTGCTCCTCGTATTCTTCTCCCCGGTTTCTTCGCCTCGGGTTTTTCACACTTCTCTTACTCCACGTAGTGGCATACTGTTGATCCTCCTCTGATTTTCGCCCCTTGTGTTCTCCTCGTTTTTGTATTTTGCTTTTTTTTTCTTGCTCCTCGTATTCTTCTCCCCTGTTTCTTCACCTCGGGTTTTTCACACTTCTCTTACTCCACGTAGTGGCATACTGTTGATCCTCCTCTGATTTTCGCCCCTTGTGTTCTCCTCGTTTTTGTATTTTGCTTTTTTTTTCTTGCTCCTCGTATTCTTCTCCCCTGTTTCTTCGCATCAGCATTTTCACACTTCTCTTACTCCACGTAGTGGCATACTGTTGATCCTCCTCTGATTTTCGCCCCTTGTGTTCTCCTCGTTTTTGTATTTTGCTTTTTTTTTCTTGCTCCTCGTATTCTTCTCCCCTGTTTCTTCACCTCGGGTTTTTCACACTTCTCTTACTCCACGTAGTGGCATACTGTTGACCCTCCTCTTATTTTCGCCCCTTGTGTTCTCCTCGTTTTTGTATTTTGCTTTTTTTTTCTTGCTCCTCGTATTCTTCTCCCCTGTTTCTTCGCCTCGGGTGTTTCACACTTCTCTTACTCCACGTAGTGCCAGACTTTTGATCCTCCTCTGATTTTCGCCCCTTGTGTTCTCCTCGTTTTTGTATTTTGCTTTTTTTTTCTTGCTCCTCGTATTCTTCTCCCCTGTTTCTTCGCGTCGGGTTTTTCACACTTCTCTCACTCCACGTAGTGGCATACTGTTGATCCTCCTCTGATTTTCGCCCCTTGTGTTCTCCTCGTTTTTGTATTTTGCTTTTTTTTTCTTGCTTCTCGTATTCTTCTCCCCTGTTTCTTCGCCTCGGGTTTTTCACACTTCTCTTACTCCACGTAGTGGCATACTGTTGATCCTCCTCTGATTTTCGCCCCTTGTGTTCTCCTCGTTTTTGTATTTTGCTTTTTTTTTCTTGCTCCTCGTATTCTTCTCCCCTGTTTCTTCACCTCGGGTTTTTCACACTTCTCTTACTCCACGTAGTGGCATACTGTTGATCCTCCTCTGATTTTCGCCCCTTGTGTTCTCCTCGTTTTTGTATTTTGCTTTTTTTTTCTTGCTCCTCTTATTCTTCTCCCCTGTTTGTTCGCCTCGGGTTTTTCACACTGCTCTTGCTCCTCGTAGTTTCATACTGTTGATCCTCCTCTGATTTTCCCCCTTTGTCTGCTCCTCGTTTATGTCTTTTGCTTTTTTTTCTTGCTCCTCGTATTCTTCGCCTCGGGTTTTTCACACTGCTCTTGCTCCTCGTCGTGGCATACTGTTGATCCTCCTCTGATTTTCCCCCCTTGTCTGCTCCTCATTTTTGTCTTTTGCTTTTTTTTTCTTGCTCCTCGCATTCTTCTCCCCTGTTTCTTCGCTTCGGGTTTTTCACACTGCTCTTTCTCTTCGTAGTGGCATACTGTTGATCCTCCTCTGATTTTCCCCCCTTGTCTGCTCCTCGTATTTTTCTTTTTTTTTTTTTTTTTTTACTCCTTGTATTTTTCTCCCCTTTTTCTTCTCGTGTTTTTCAAACTTTTCTTGCTCGTCGTATTTTTCTGTTTTTTTTTTGTTGTTCCTCGTATTTTTCTCCCCTTTTCCTGCTCCTGGGATTTTTCATACATTTATTGCTCCTCGTATTTGCACACTTTTGATGCTCCCCTTATTTTTCACCCTTTTCTGCTCCTCGTATTTCTCTGTTTTTAGTTTTTTTGCTCCTCGTATTCTTCTCGCCTTTTTCTTCACCTCGGGTTTTTCACACTTTTCTTGCTCCTCGTATTTTCACACTTTTGATGCTCCTTTATTTTTCACACTTTTCTGCTCCTCGTATTTTTCTGTTTTTTTTTTTTTTTTGCTCCTCATATGTTTCTTCCCTTTTCTTGCTCCTCGTGTTTTTCACAGTTTTCTTGCTCCTCGTATTTTCACACTTTTGATGCTCCTCTTATTTTTCACACTTTTCTGCTCCTCGTATTTTTTGTTTTTGTTTTTTTTCTTTTGCTCCTCGTATATTTCTTCCCTTTTCTTGCTCCTCGTGTTTTTCACAATTTTCTTTCTCCTCGTGTTTTCACACTTTTGAGGCTCCACTCATTTTCCCCACTTTTCTTCTTCTCGTATATTTCTGTTTTTTTTTTTTTTGCTCCTCATATTTTTCTCCCCTATTTCTCCTCCTGGGTTTTTTCACACTTTTCTTGCTCCTCGTATTGTCACACTTTTGATACTCCTCTTATTTTCCCCCCTTTTCTGCTCCTCGTATATTTTTGTTTTGGTTTCTTTTTTGCTCCTCGTATTTTTCTCCCATTTTTCTACTCCTGGGATTTTTCACACTTTACTTGCTCCTCGTATTTTCACACTTTTGATGCTCCTATGATCCCGTGGGTATCACTTGAGCATCACGTGGGAATCACGTGGGCATCACGTGGGAATCACGTGGGTATCACGTGGGCATCACGTGGGAATCACGTGGGGATCACCTGGGCAACACGTGGGGATCACGTGGGAATCACGTGGGAATCACGTGGGTATCACGTGGGCAACGCGTGGGAATCACGTGGGAATCAAGTGGGCATCACGTGGGCAACACGTGGGAATCACGTGGGCATCACGTGGGCATCACGTGGGTATTACGTGGGAATCACGTGGGAATCACTCGGGAATCACGTGGACGTCACGTGGGCAACACGTGGGCAACACGTGGGAATCACGTGGGAATCACGTGGGCATCACGTGGGCATCACGTGGGAATCACGTGGGAGTCACATGGGAATCACGTGGGCATCACGTGGGAATCACGAGAGAATCACGTGGGAGTCACGTGTGCAACACGTGGGCATCACGTGGGCCTCACGTGGGAATCACGTGGGAGTCACGTGAGAATCAGGTGGGAATCACGTGGGCAACATGTGGGAAACACGTGGGAATCACGTGGGCATCACGTGGGAATCACGTGGGAATCACGTGGGTATCACGTGGGCATCACGTGGGAATCACGTGGGCAACACGTGGGAATCACGTGGGTATCACGGGGGAATCACGTGGGCATCACGTGTGAATCACGAGGGAATCACGTAGGAATCAAGTGGGCATCACGTGGGAAACACGTGGGAATCACGTGGGCATCACGTGGGAATCACGTGGGCATCACGTTGGCAAAACGTGGGAATCACGGGGGCATCACGTGGGCATCACGTGGGCAAACGTGGGAATCACGTGGGCATCACGTGGGCATCACGTGGGAATCACGTGGGCAACACGTGGGCATCATGTGGGCATCACGTGGGCATCACGTGGGCATCACGTGGGAATCACGTGGGAGTCACGTGGGAATCACGTGGGCATCACGTGGGAATCACGAGAGAATCACGTGGGAGTCACGTGTGCAACATGTGGGCATCACGTGGGCATCACGTGGGAATCACGTGGGAGTCACGTGAGAATCAGGTGGGAATCACGTGGGCGTCACGTGGTAATCACGTGGGCATCACGTGGGAATCACGTGGGCAACACGTGGCCATCACGTGGGCATCACGTGGGCATCACGTGGGAAACACGTGGGAATCACGTGGGCATCACGTGGGCATCACGTGGGAATCACGTGGGAATCACGTGGGCATCACGTGGGCATCACGTGGGAATCACGTGGGCATCACGTGGGAATCACGTGGGAGTCACGTGAGAATCAGGTGGGAATCACGTGGGCAACACGTGGGAAACACGTGGGAATCACGTGGGCATCACGTGGGAATCACGCGGGAATCACGTGGGTATCACGTGGGCATCACGTGGGAATCACGTGGGCAACACGTGGGAATCACGTGGGTATCACGTGGGAATCACGTGGGGATCACGAGGGCAACACGTGTGCAACACGTGGGAATCACGTGGGAATCACATGGGAATCACGTGGGCAACATGTGGGCATCACGTGGGCATCACGTGGGTATCACGTGGGAATCACGTGGGCATCACGTGGGCATCACGTGGGTATCACGTGGGCATCACGTGGGAATCACGTGGGTATCACGTGGGCATCACGAGGGAATCACGTGGGAATCACGTGCGCATCAAGTGGGCATCACGTGTGCAACACGTGGAAATCACGTGGGAATCACGTGGGCAACACGTGGGCATCACGTGGGCATCACGTGGGAATCACGTGGGAGTCACGTGGGAATCACGTGGGCATCACGTGGGAATCACGTGGGAGTCACGTGGGAATCACGTGGGCAACACGTGGGAATCACGTGGGAATCACGTGGGCATCACGTGGGAATCACGTGGGCGTCACGTGGGCATCACGTGGGAATCACGTGGGAATCACGTGGAAATAACGTGGGTATCACGAGGGCATCACGTGGGAATCACGTGGGTATCACGTGGGAATCACGTGGGCATCACGTGGGAATCACGTGGGCATCACTTGGGCATCACGTGGGCATCACGTGGGAATCACGTGGGCAACACGTGGGAATCACGTGGGAATCACGTGGGCAACACCTGGGAATCACGTGGGAATCACGTGGGAATCACGTGGGCAACACGTGGGCAACACGTGGGAATCACGTGGGCATCACCTGGGAATCACGTGGCATCACGTGGGAATCACGTTGGAGTCACGTGGGAATCATGTGGGCATCACGTGGGAATCACGTGGGAATCACGTGGGAATCACGTGGGCAACACGTGGGCATCACGTGGGCGTCACGTGGGAATCACGTGGGAGTCACGTGGGAATCACGTGGGCGTCACGTGGTAATCACGTAGGAGTCACGTGAGAATCACGTGGGAATCACGTGGGAATCAAGTGGGCATCACGTGGGAATCACGTGGGCAACTCGTGGGCATCACGTGGGCATCACGTGGGCATCACGTGGGCATCACGTGGGAATCATGTGGGAATCACGTGGGCATCACGTGGGCAACACGTGGGAATGACGTGGGCATCACGTGGTCATCACGTGGGTATCACGTGGGAATCACGCGGGAATCACGTGGACGTCACGTGGGCAACACGTGGGCAATACGTGGGAATCACGTGGGCATCACGTGGGAATCACGTGGGAATCACGTGGGTATCACGTGGGCATCACGTGGGAATCACGTATGTATCACGTGGGCATCACGTGGGAATCACGTGGGGATCACCTGGGCAACACGTGGGAATCACGTGGGAATCACGTGGGCATCACGAGGGAATCACGTGGGCATCACGTGGGAATCACGTGGGCATCAACTGGGCATCACGTGTGCAACACGTGGGAATCACGTGGGACTCACGTGGGAATCACGTGGGAATCACGTGGGCAACACGTGGGACTCACGTGGGAATCACGTGGGCAACACCTGGAATCACGTGGGAATCACGTGGGAATCACGTGGGCAACACGTGGGCAACACGTGGGAATCACGTGGGAATCACGTGGGAATCAAGTGGGCATCACGTGGGAATCACGTGGGAAACACGTGGGAATCACTTGGGAATCACGTGGGCATCACGTTGGCAACACGTGGGAATCACGTGGGCATCACGTGGGAATCACGTGGGCATCACGTGGGAATCACGTGGGCATCACGTGGGAATCACGTGGGAATCACGTGGGCAACACGTGGGAATCACGTGGGCATCACGTTGGCAACACATGGGAATCACGTGGGCATCACGTGGGCATCACGTGGGAATCACGTATGTATCACGTGGGCATCATGTGGGAATCACGTGGGGATCACCTGGGCAACACGTGGGGATCACGTGGGAATCACGTGGGCATCACGAGGGAATCACGTGGGCATCACGTGGGAATCACGTGGGCATCAACTGGGCATCACGTGGGGACCACGTGGGAATCACGTGGGACTCACGTGGGAATCACGTGGGAATCACGTGGGCAACACGTGGGAATCACGTGGGAATCACGTGGGCAACACCTGGAATCACGTGGGAATCACGTGGGCAACACGTGGGCAACACGTGGGAATCACGTGGGAATCACGTGGGAATCAAGTGGGCATCACGTGGGAATCACGTGGGAAACACGTGGGAATCACTTGGGAATCACGTGGGCATCACGTTGGCAACACGTGGGAATCACGTGGGCATCACGTGGGCAACGTGGGAATCACGTGGGCATCACGTGGGAATCACGTGGGAAACACGTGGGAATCACTTGGGAATCACGTGGGCATCACGTTGGCAACACGTGGGAATCACGTGGGCATCACGTGGGCAACGTGGGAATCACGTGGGCATCACGTGGGAATCACGTGGGCAACACGTGGGAATCACGTGGGCATCACGTGGGAATCACGTGTGAATCACGTGGGCAACACGTGGCCATCACGTGGGCATCACGTGGGAATCACGTGAGAATCACGTGGGAATCACGTGGGCAACACGTGGGAATCACGTGGGAATCACGTGGGCATCACGTGGGAATCACGTGGGAATCACGTGGGAATCACGTGGGGAACACGTGGGCAACACGTGGGAATCACGTGGGAATCACGTGGGCATCACGTGGGAATCACGTGGGAATCAAGTGGGCATCACGTGGGAATCACGTGGGAATCACGTGGGAATCACGTGGGAATCACGTGGGCATCACGTGGGCAACACGTGGGAATCACGTGGGCATCACGTGGGCATCACGTGGGCAACACGTGGGAATCACGTGGGAATCACGTTTGCATCACGTGGGCATCACGTGGGCAACACGTGGGCATCACGGGGGCATCACGTGGGAGTCACGTGGGAATCACGTGGGAGTCACGTGGGAATCACGTGGGCATCACGTGGGCAGCACGTGGGCATCACGTGGGCATCACGTGGGAGTCACGTGGGAATCACGTGGGCATCACGTGGGAATCACGAGAGCATCACGTGGGAATCACGTGGGCAACACGTGGGCATCACGTGGGCATCACGTGGGAGTCACGTGGGCATCACGTGGGAATCACATGGGAATCAAGTGGGTATCACGTGGGAATCACGTGGGAATCACGTGGGAATCACGTGAGAATCACGTGGGAATCACGTGGGGATCACGTGGGAAACACGTGGGGATCACGTGGGAATCACGTGGGCATCACGAGGGAATCACGTGGGAATCACGTGGGCAACACGTGTGCAACACCTGGGAATCACGTGGGCAACACGTGGGCAACACGTGGGAATCACGTGGGCATCACGTTGGCAACACGTGGGAATCACGTGGGAATCACGTGAGAATCACGTGGGAATCACGTGGGCAACACGTGGGAATCACGTGGGAATCACGTGGGCATCACGTGGGAATCACGTGGGAGTCACGTGGGCAACACCTGGGAATCACGTGGGAATCACGTGGGAATCACGTGGGCAACACGTGGGCAACACGTGGAAATCACGTGGGAATCACGTGGACATCACGTGGGAATCACGTGGAAATCACGTAGAAATCAAGTGGGCATCACGTGGGAATCACGTGGGAATCACGTGGGCATCACGTGGGAATCACGTGGGCATCACGTTGGCAACACGTGGGAATCACGTGGGCATCACGTGGGCATCACGTGGGCAACACGTGGGCATCACGTGGGAATCACGTGGGCATCACGTGGGCATCACGTGGGAATCACGTGGGCAACACGTGGGCATCACGTGGGCATCACGTGGGAATCACGTGGGCGTCACGTGGGAATCACGTGGGCATCACGTGGGAATCACGAGAGAATCACGTGGGAGTCACGTGTGCAACACGTGGGCATCACGTGGGCATCACGTGGGAATCACGTGGGCATCACGTGGGAATCACGTGGGAGTCACGTGAGAATCAGGTGGGAATCACGTGGGCAACACGTGGGAATCACGTGGGAATCACGTGGGCATCACGTGGGAATCACGTGGGAATCACGTGGGTATCACGTGGGCATCACGTGGGAATCACGTGGGCATCACGTGGGAATCACGTGGGGATCACCTGGGCAACACGTGGGGATCACGTGGGAATCACGTGGGCATCACGAGGGAATCGGGTGGGAGTCACGTGGGAATCACGTGGGAATCACGTGGGCATCACGTGGGCATCACGTAGGAATCAGGTGGGAGTCACGTGGGAATCACGTGGGCATCACGAGGGAATCACGTGGGCATCACGTGGGAATCACGTGGGCATCAAGTGGGCATCACGTGTGCAACACGTGGGAATCACGTGGGAATCACGTGGGCATCACGTGGGAATCACGTGGGCATCACGTTGGCAACACGTGGGAATCACGTGGGAATCACGTGAGAATCACGTGGGAATCACGTGGGGATCACGTGGGCAACACGTGGGGATCACGTGGGAATCACGTGGGAATCACGTGTGAATCACGTGGGCAACACGTGGCCATCACGTGGGCATCACGTGGGAATCACGTGAGAATCACGTGGGAATCACGTGGGCAACACGTGGGAATCACGTGGGAATCACGTGGGCATCACGTGGGAATCACGTGGGGAACACTTGGGCAACACGTGGGAATCACGTGAGAATCACGTGGGAATCACGTGGGGATCACGTGGGCATCACGTGGGAATCACGTATGTATCACGTGGGCATCACGTGGGAATCACGTGGGGATCACCTGGGCAACACGTGGGGATCACGTGGGAATCACGTGGGCATCACGAGGGAATCACGTGGGCATCACGTGGGAATCACGTGGGCATCAACTGGGCATCACGTGTGCAACACGTGGGAATCACGTGGGACTCACGTGGGAATCACGTGGGAATCACGTGGGCAACACGTGGGACTCACGTGGGAATCACGTGGGCAACACCTGGAATCACGTGGGAATCACGTGGGAATCACGTGGGCAACACGTGGGCAACACGTGGGAATCACGTGGGAATCACGTGGGAATCAAGTGGGCATCACGTGGGAATCACGTGGGAAACACGTGGGAATCACTTGGGAATCACGTGGGCATCACGTTGGCAACACGTGGGAATCACGTGGGCATCACGTGGGCAACGTGGGAATCACGTGGGCATCACGTGGGAATCACGTGGGCAACACGTGGGAATCACGTGGGCATCACGTGGGAATCACGTGGGAATCACGTGGGCAACACGTGGGAATCACGTGGGCATCACGTTGGCAACACGTGGGAATCACGTGGGCATCACGTGGGCATCACGTGGGAATCACGTATGTATCACGTGGGCATCACGTGGGAATCACGTGGGGATCACCTGGGCAACACGTGGGGATCACGTGGGAATCACGTGGGCATCACGAGGGAATCACGTGGGCATCACGTGGGAATCACGTGGGCATCAACTGGGCATCACGTGTGCAACACGTGGGAATCACGTGGGACTCACGTGGGAATCACGTGGGAATCACGTGGGCAATACGTGGGAATCACGTGGGAATCACGTGGGCAACACCTGGAATCACGTGGGAATCACGTGGGCAACACGTGGGCAACACGTGGGAATCACGTGGGAATCACGTGGGAATCAAGTGGGCATCACGTGGGAATCACGTGGGAAACACGTGGGAATCACTTGGGAATCACGTGGGCATCACGTTGGCAACACGTGGGAATCACGTGGGCATCACGTGGGCAACGTGGGAATCACGTGGGCATCACGTGGGAATCACGTGGGAAACACGTGGGAATCACTTGGGAATCACGTGGGCATCACGTTGGCAACACGTGGGAATCACGTGGGCATCACGTGGGCAACGTGGGAATCACGTGGGCATCACGTGGGAATCACGTGGGCAACACGTGGGAATCACGTGGGCATCACGTGGGAATCACGTGTGAATCACGTGGGCAACACGTGGCCATCACGTGGGCATCACGTGGGAATCACGTGAGAATCACGTGGGAATCACGTGGGCAACACGTGGGAATCACGTGGGAATCACGTGGGCATCACGTGGGAATCACGTGGGAATCACGTGGGAATCACGTGGGGAACACGTGGGCAACACCTGGGAATCACGTGGGAATCACGTGGGCATCACGTGGGAATCACGTGGGAATCAAGTGGGCATCACGTGGGAATCACGTGGGAATCACGTGGGGATCACTTGGGAATCACGTGGGCATCACGTTGGCAACACGTGGGAATCACGTGGGCATCACGTGGGCATCACGTGGGCAACACGTGGGAATCACGTGGGCATCACGTGGGAGTCACGTGGGAATCACGTGGGCATCACGTGGGAATCACGAGAGCATCACGTGGGAATCACGTGGGCAACACGTGGGCATCACGTGGGCATCACGTGGGAGTCACGTGGGCATCACGTGGGAATCACATGGGAATCAAGTGGGTATCACGTGGGAATCACGTGGGAATCACGTGGGCATCACGTGGGAATCACGTGGGCATCACGTTGGCAACATGTGGGAATCACGTGGGAATCACGTGAGAATCACGTGGGAATCACGTGGGGATCACGTGGGCAACACGTGGGGATCACGTGGGAATCACGTGGGCATCACGAGGGAATCACGTGGGAATCACGTGGGCAACACGTGTGCAACACCTGGGAATCACGTGGGCAACACGTGGGCAACACGTGGGAATCACGTGGGCATCACGTTGGCAACACGTGGGAATCACGTGGGAATCACGTGAGAATCACGTGGGAATCACGTGGGCAACACGTGGGAATCACGTGGGAATCACGTGGGCATCACGTGGGAATCACGTGGGAATCACGTGGGCAACACCTGGGAATCACGTGGGAATCACGTGGGAATCACGTGGGCAACACGTGGGCAACACGTGGGAATCACGTGGGAATCACGTGGGCATCACGTGGGAATCACGTGGAAATCACGTAGGAATCAAGTGGGCATCACGTGGGAATCACGTGGGAATCACGTGGGCATCACGTGGGAATCACGTGGGCATCACGTTGGCAACACGTGGGAATCACGTGGGCATCACGTGGGCATCACGTGGGCAACACGTGGGAATCACGTGGGAATCACGTGGGCATCACGTGGGCATCACGTGGGAATCACGTGGGCAACACGTGGGCATCACGTGGGCATCATGTGGGAATCACGTGGGCGTCACGTGGGAATCACGTGGGCATCACGTGGGAATCACGAGAGAATCACGTGGGAGTCACGTATGCAACACGTGGGCATCACGTGGGCATCACGTGGGAATCACGTGGGCATCACGTGGGAATCACGTGGGAGTCACGTGAGAATCAGGTGGGAATCACGTGGGCAACACGTGGGAATCACGTGGGAATCACGTGGGCATCACGTGGGAATCACATGGGAATCACGTGGGTATCACGTGGGCATCACGTGGGAATCACGTGGGCATCACGTGGGAATCACGTGGGGATCACCTGGGCAACACGTGGGGATCACGTGGGAATCACGTGGGCATCACGAGGGAATCGGGTGGGAGTCACGTGGGAATCACGTGGGAATCACGTGGGCATCACGTGGGAATCACGAGAGAATCACGTGGGAGTCACGTGTGCAACACGTGGGCATCACGTGGGCATCACGTGGGAATCACGTGGGCATCACGTGGGAATCACGTGGGGATCACCTGGGCAACACGTGGGGATCCCGTGGGAATCACGTGGGCATCACGAGGGAATCACGTGGGCATCACGTGGGAATCACGTGGGCATCAAGTGGGCATCACGTGTGCAACACGTGGGAATCACGTGGGAATCACGTGGGAATCACGTGGGAATCACGTGGGCATCACGTTGGCAACACGTGGGAATCACGTGGGAATCACGTGAGAATCACGTGGGAATCACGTGGGGATCACGTGGGCAACACGTGGGGATCACGTGGGAATCACGTGGGCATCACGAGGGAATCACGTGGGAATCACGTGGGCAACACGTGTGCAACACGTGGGAATCACGTGGGCAACACGTGGGCAACACGTGGGAATCACGTGGGCATCACGTTGGCAACACGTGGGAATCACGTGGGAATCACGTGAAAATCACGTGGGAATCACGTGGGCATCACGTGGGAATCACGTGGGAATCACGTGGGCAACACCTGGGAATCACGTGGGAATCACGTGGGCAACACGTGGGCAACACGTGGGAATCACGTGGGAATCACGTGGGCATCACGTGGGAATCACGTGGGAATCACGTAGGAATCAAGTGGGCATCACGTGGGAATCACGTGGGAATCACGTGGGCATCACGTGGGAATCACGTGGGCATCACGTTGGCAACACGTGGGAATCACGTGGGCATCACGTGGGCATCACGTGGGCAACACGTGGGAATCACGTGGGCATCACGTGGGCATCACGTGGGCATCACGTGGGAATCACGTGGTCATCACGTGGGCATCACGTGGGCATCACGTGGGAATCACGTGGGCATCACGTGGGAATCACGTGGGAGTCACGTTTGAATCAGGTGGGAATCACGTGGGCAACACGTGGGAATCACGTGGGAATCACGTGGGCATCACGTGGGCATCACGTGGGAATCACGTGGGTATCACGTGGGCATCACGTGGGAATCACGTGGGTATCACGTGGGAATCACGTGGGGATCACGTGGGCAACACGTGTGCAACACGTGGGAATCACGTGGGAATCACGTGGGAATTACGTGGGCAACACGTGGGCATCACGTGGGCATCACGTGGGAATCACGTGGGAATCACGTGGGCATCACGTGGGAATCACGTGGGCATCAAGTGGGCATCACGTGTGCAATACGTGGAAATCACGTGGGAATCACGTGGGAATCACGTGGGCATCACGTGGGAATCACGTGGGAGTCACGTGGGAATCACGTGGGCATCACGTGGGAATCACGAGAGAATCACGTGGGAGTCACGTGTGCAACACGTGGGCATCACGTGGGCATCACGTGGGAATCACGTGGGCATCACGTGGGAATCACGTGGGAGTCACGTGAGAATCAGGTGGGAATCACGTGGGTAACACGTGAGAACCACGTGGGAATCACGTGGGCATCACGTGGGAATCACGTGGGAATCACGTGGGTATCACGTGGGCATCACGTGGGAATCACGTGGGCAACACGTGGGAGTCACTTGGGTATCACGTGGGAATCACGTGGGGATCACGTGGGCAACACGTGTGCAACACGTGGGAATCACGTGGGAATCACGTGGGAATTACGTGGGCAACACGTGGGCATCACGTGGGCATCACGTGTGAATCACGTGTGAATCACGTGGGCATCACGTGGGAATCACGTGGGCATCAAGTGGGCATCACGTGTGCAATACGTGGAAATCACGTGGGAATCACGTGGGAATCACGTGGGAATCACGTGGGCATCACGTGGGCATCACGTGGGAATCACGTGGGAGTCACGTGGGAATCACGTGGGCATCACGTGGGAATCACGAGAGAATCACGTGGGAGTCACGTGTGCAACACGTGGGCATCACGTGGGCATCACGTGGGAATCACGTGGGAGTCACGTGAGAATCAGGTGGGAATCACGTGGGTAACACGTGGGAAACACGTGGGAATCACGTGGGCATCACGTGGGAATCACGTGGGAATCACGTGGGTATCACGTGCGCATCACGTGGGAATCACGTGGGCAACACGTGGTAATCACGTTGGTATCACGTGGGAATCACGTGGGCATCACGTGGGCAACACGTGAGAATCACGTGGGCATCACGTGGGCAACACGTGGGAATCACGTGGGCATCACGTGGGCATCACCTGGGCAACACGTGCTCCTCGTAGTGGCATACTGTTGATCCTCCTCTGATTTTCGCCCCTTGTGTTCTCCTCGTTTTTGTAATTTGCTTTTTTTTTCTTGCTGCTCGTATTCTTCTCCCGTGTTTCTTCGCCTCGGGTTTTTCACACTTCTCTTACTCCACGTAGTGGCATACTGTTGATCCTCCTCTGATTTTCGCCCCTTGTGTTCTCCTCGTTTTTGTATTTTGCTTTTTTTTTCTTGCTCCTCGTATTCTTCTCCCCTATTTCTTCGCCTCGGGTTTTTCACACTTCTCTTACTCCATGTAGTGGCATACTGTTGATCCTCCTCTGATTTTCGCCCCTTTTGTTCTCCTCGTTTTTGTATTTTGCTTTTTTTTCTAGCTCCTCGTATTCTTCTCCCCTGTTTCTTCACCTCGGGTTTTTCACACTTCTCTTACTCCACGTAGTGGCATACTGTTGATCCTCCTCTGATTTTCGCCCCTTGTGTTCTCCTCGTTTTTGTATTTTGCTTTTTTTTTCTTGCTCCTCGTATTCTTCTCCCCTGTTTTTTCACCTCGGGTTTTTCACACTTCTCTTACTCCACGTAGTGGCATACTGTTGATCCTCCTCTGATTTTCGCCCCTTGTGTTCTCCTCGTTTTTGTATTTTGCTTTTTTTTTCTTGCTCCTCGTATTCTTCTCCCCTGTTTCTTCACCTCGGGTTTTTCACACTTCTCTTACTCCACGTAGTGGCATACTGTTGATCCTCCTCTGATTTTCGCCCCTTGTGTTCTCCTCGTGTTTGTATTTTGCTTTTTTTTTCTTACTCCTCGTATTCTTCTCCCCTGTTTCTTCACCTCGGGTTTTTCACACTTCTCTTACTCCACGTAGTGGCATACTGTTGATCCTCCTCTGATTTTCGCCCCTTGTGTTCTCCTCGTTTTTGTATTTTGCTTTTTTTTTCTTGCTCCTCGTATTCTTCTCCCATGTTTCTTCACCTCGGGTTTTTCACACTTCTCTTACTCCACGTAGTGGCATACTGTTGATCCTCCTCTGATTTTCGCCCCTTGTGTTCTCCTCGTTTTTGTATTTTGCTTTTTTTTTCTTGCTTCTCGTATTCTTCTCCCCTGTTTCTTCGCCTCGGGTTTTTCACACTTCTCTTACTCCACGTAGTGGCATACTGTTGATCCTCCTCTGATTTTCGCCCCTTGTGTTCTCCTCGTTTTTGTATTTTGCTTTTTTTTTCTTGCTCCTCGTATTCTTCTCCCCTGTTTCTTCGCCTCGGGTTTTTCACACTTCTCTTACTCCACGTAGTGGCATACTGTTGATCCTCCTCTGATTTTCGCCCCTTGTGTTCTCCTCGTTTTTGTATTTTGCTTTTTTTTTCTTGCTCCTCGTACTCTTCTCCCCTGTTTCTTCGCCTCGGGTTTTTCACACTTCTCTTACTCCACGTAGTGCCACACTTTTGATCCTCCTCTGATTTTCGCCCCTTGTGTTCTCCTCGTTTTTGTATTTTGCTTTTTTTTTCTTGCTCCTCTTATTCTTCTCCCCTGTTTGTTCGCCTCGGGTTTTTCACACTGCTCTTGCTCCTCGTAGTTTCATACTGTTGATTCTCCTCTGATTTTCCCCCTTTGTCTGCTCCTCGTTTATGTCTTTTGCTTTTTTTTCTTGCTCCTCGTATTCTTCGCCTCGGGTTTTTCACACTGCTCTTGCTCCTCGTCGTGGCATACTGTTGATCCTCCTCTGATTTTCCCCCCTTGTCTGCTCCTCATTTTTGTCTTTTGCTTTTTTTTTCTTGCTCCTCGCATTCTTCTCCCCTGTTTCTTCGCTTCGGGTTTTTCACACTGCTCTTTCTCTTCGTAGTGGCATACTGTTGATCCTCCTCTGATTTTCCCCCCTTGTCTGCTCCTCGTATTTTTCTTTTTTTTTTTTACTCCTTGTATTTTTCTCCCCTTTTTCTTCTCGTGTTTTTCAAACTTTTCTTGCTCGTCGTATTTTTCTGTTTTTTTTTTTGTTGTTCCTCGTATTTTTCTCCCCTTTTCCTGCTCCTGGGATTTTTCATACATTTATTGCTCCTCGTATTTGCACACTTTTGATGCTCCCCTTATTTTTCACCCTTTTCTGCTCCTCGTATTTCTCTGTTTTTTTTTTTTTTGCTCCTCGTATTCTTCTCGCCTTTTTCTTCACCTCGGGTTTTTCACACTTTTCTTGCTCCTCGTATTTTCACACTTTTGATGCTCCTTTATTTTTCACACTTTTCTGCTCCTCGTATTTTTCTGTTTTTTTTTTTTTTTTGCTCCTCATATGTTTCTTCCCTTTTCTTGCTCCTCGTGTTTTTCACAGTTTTCTTGCTCCTCGTATTTTCACACTTTTGATGCTCCTCTTATTTTTCACACTTTTCTGCTCCTCGTATTTTTTGTTTTTGTTTTTTTTCTTTTGCTCCTCGTATATTTCTTCCCTTTTTTTGCTCCTCGTGTTTTTCACAATTTTCTTTCTCCTCGTGTTTTCACACTTTTGAGGCTCCACTCATTTTCCCCACTTTTCTTCTTCTCGTATATTTCTGTTTTTTTTTTTTGCTCCTCATATTTTTCTCCCCTATTTCTCCTCCTGGGTTTTTTCACACTTTTCTTGCTCCTCGTATTGTCACACTTTTGATACTCCTCTTATTTTCCCCCCTTTTCTGCTCCTCGTATATTTTTGTTTTGGTTTCTTTTTTGCTCCTCGTATTTTTCTCCCATTTTTCTACTCCTGGGATTTTTCACACTTTACTTGCTCCTCGTATTTTCACACTTTTGATGCTCCTATGATCCCGTGGGTATCACTTGAGCATCACGTGGGAATCACGTGGGCATCACGTGGGAATCACGTGGGCATCACGTGGGAATCACGTGGGGATCACCTGGGCAACACGTGGGGATCACGTGGGAATCACGTGGGAATCACGTGGGTATCACGTGGGCAACGCGTGGGAATCACGTGGGAATCAAGTGGGCATCACGTGGGCAACACGTGGGAATCACGTGGGCATCACGTGGGCATCACGTGGGTATTACGTGGGAATCACGTGGGAATCACTCGGGAATCACGTGGACATCACGTGGGCAACACGTGGGCAACACGTGGGAATCACGTGGGAATCACGTGGGCATCACGTGGGCATCACGTGGGAATCACGTGGGAGTCACGTGGGAATCACGTGGGCATCACGTGGGAATCACGAGAGAATCACGTGGGAGTCACGTGTGCAACACGTGGGCATCACGTGGGCCTCACTTGGGAATCACGTGGGAGTCACGTGAGAATCAGGTGGGAATCACGTGGGCAACACGTGGGAAACACGTGGGAATCACGTGGGAATCACGTGGGAATCACGTGGGAATCACGTGGGTATCACGTGGGCATCACATGGGAATCACGTGGGCAACACGTGGGAATCACGTGGGTATCACGGGGGAATCACGTGGGCATCACGTGTGAATCACGTGGGAATCACGTAGGAATCAAGTGGGCATCACGTGGGAAACACATGGGAATCACGTGGGAATCACGTGGGAATCACGTGGGTATCACGGGGGAATCACGTGGGCAACACGTGGGAATCACGTGGGTATCACGGGGGAATCACGTGGGCAACACGTGGGAATCACGTGGGTATCACGGGGGAATCACGTGGGCATCACGTGTGAATCACGTGGGAATCACGTAGGAATCAAGTGGGCATCACGTGGGAAACACGTGGGAATCACGTGGGAATCACGTGGGAATCACGTGGGCATCACGTGTGAATCACGTGGGAATCACGTAGGAATCACGTGGGCAACACGTGGGCAACACGTGGGAATCACGTGGGAATCACGTGGGAATCAAGTGGGCATCACGTGGGAATCACGTGGGAAACACGTGGGAATCACTTGGGAATCACGTGGGCATCACGTTGGCAACACGTGGGAATCACGTGGGCATCACGTGGGCAACGTGGGAATCACGTGGGCATCACGTGGGAATCACGTGGGAAACACGTGGGAATCACTTGGGAATCACGTGGGCATCACGTTGGCAACACGTGGGAATCACGTGGGCATCACGTGGGCAACGTGGGAATCACGTGGGCATCACGTGGGAATCACGTGGGCAACACGTGGGAATCACGTGGGCATCACGTGGGAATCACGTGTGAATCACGTGGGCAACACGTGGCCATCACGTGGGCATCACGTGGGAATCACGTGAGAATCACGTGGGAATCACGTGGGGATCACGTGGGAAACACGTGGGAATCACGTGGGCATCACGTGGGAATCACGTGGGAATCACGTGGGAATCACGTGGGGAACACGTGGGCAACACGTGGGAATCACGTGGGAATCACGTGGGCATCACGTGGGAATCACGTGGGAATCAAGTGGGCATCACGTGGGAATCACGTGGGAATCACGTGGGCATCACGTGGGAATCACGTGGGCATCACGTGGGCAACACGTGGGAATCACGTGGGCATCACGTGGGCATCACGTGGGCAACACGTGGGAATCACGTGGGAATCACGTGGGCATCACGTGGGCATCACGTGGGCAACACGTGGGCATCACGGGGGCATCACGTGGGAGTCACGTGGGAATCACGTGGGAGTCACGTGGGCATCACGTGGGCATCACGTGGGCAACACGTGGGCATCACGTGGGCATCACGTGGGAGTCACGTGGGAATCACGTGGGCATCACGTGGGAATCACGAGAGCATCACGTGGGAATCACGTGGGAATCACGTGGGAATCACGTGGGAATCACGTGGGAATCACGTGGGGATCACGTGGGAAACACGTGGGGATCACGTGGGAATCACGTGGGCATCACGAGGGAATCACGTGGGAATCACGTGGGCAACACGTGTGCAACACCTGGGAATCACGTGGGCAACACGTGGGCAACACGTGGGAATCACGTGGGAATCACGTGGGCAACACGTGGGAATCACGTGGGAATCACGTGAGAATCACGTGGGAATCACGTGGGCAACACGTGGGAATCACGTGGGAATCACGTGGGCATCACGTGGGAATCACGTGGGAATCACGTGGGCAACACCTGGGAATCACGTGGGAATCACGTGGGAATCACGTGGGCAACACGTGGGCAACACGTGGAAATCACGTGGGAATCACGTGGACATCACGTGGGAATCACGTGGAAATCACGTAGAAATCAAGTGGGCATCACGTGGGAATCACGTGGGAATCACGTGGGCATCACGTGGGAATCACGTGGGCATCACGTGGGCAACACGTGGGAATCACGTGGGCATCACGTGGGCATCACGTGGGCAACACGTGGGCAACACGTGGGAATCACGTGGGCATCACGTGGGCATCACGTGGGAATCACGTGGGCAACACGTGGGCATCACGTGGGCATCACGTGGGAATCACGTGGGCGTCACGTGGGAATCACGTGGGCATCACGTGGGAATCACGAGAGAATCACGTGGGAGTCACGTGTGCAACACGTGGGCATCACGTGGGCATCACGTGGGAATCACGTGGGCATCACGTGGGAATCACGTGGGAGTCACGTGAGAATCAGGTGGGAATCACGTGGGCAACACGTGGGAATCACGTGGGAATCACGTGGGCATCACGTGGGAATCACGTGGGAATCACGTGGGTATCACGTGGGCATCACGTGGGAATCACGTGGGCATCACGTGGGAATCACGTGGGGATCACCTGGGCAACACGTGGGGATCACGTGGGAATCACGTGGGCATCACGAGGGAATCGGGTGGGAGTCACGTGGGAATCACGTGGGCATCACGTGGGCATCACGTGGGCATCACGTGGGAATCAGGTGGGAGTCACGTGGGAATCACGTGGGAATCACGAGAGAATCACGTGGGAGTCACGTGTGCAACACGTGGGCATCACGTGGGCATCACGTGGGAATCACGTGGGCATCACGTGGGAATCACGTGGGGATCACCTGGGCAACACGTGGGGATCCCGTGGGAATCACGTGGGCATCACGAGGGAATCACGTGGGCATCACGTGGGAATCACGTGGGCATCAAGTGGGCATCACGTGTGCAACACGTGGGAATCACGTGGGAATCACGTGGGAATCACGTGGGAATCACGTGGGCATCACGTTGGCAACACGTGGGAATCACGTGGGAATCACGTGAGAATCACGTGGGAATCACGTGGGGATCACGTGGGCAACACGTGGGGATCACGTGGGAATCACGTGGGAATCACGTGGGAACCACGTGGGCAACACGTGGGCATCACGTGGGCATCACGTGGGAATCACGTGAGAATCACGTGGGAATCACGTGGGCAACACGTGGGAATCACGTGGGAATCACGTGGGCATCACGTGGGAATCACGTGGGGAACACGTGGGCAACACGTGGGAATCACGTGAGAATCACGTGGGAATCACGTGGGGATCACGTGGGCATCACGTGGGAATCACGTATGTATCACGTGGGCATCACGTGGGAATCACGTGGGGATCACCTGGGCAACACGTGGGGATCACGTGGGAATCACGTGGGCATCACGAGGGAATCACGTGGGCATCACGTGGGAATCACGTGGGCATCAACTGGGCATCACGTGTGCAACACGTGGGAATCACGTGGGACTCACGTGGGAATCACGTGGGAATCACGTGGGCAACACGTGGGACTCACGTGGAAATCACGTGGGCAACACCTGGAATCACGTGGGAATCACGTGGGAATCACGTGGGCAACACGTGGGCAACACGTGGGAATCACGTGGGAATCACGTGGGAATCAAGTGGGCATCACGTGGGAATCACGTGGGAAACACGTGGGAATCACTTGGGAATCACGTGGGCATCACGTTGGCAACACGTGGGAATCACGTGGGCATCACGTGGGCAACGTGGGAATCACGTGGGCATCACGTGGGAATCACGTGGGCAACACGTGGGAATCACGTGGGCATCACGTGGGAATCACGTGGGAATCACGTGGGCAACACGTGGGAATCACGTGGGCATCACGTTGGCAACACGTGGGAATCACGTGGGCATCACGTGGGCATCACGTGGGAATCACGTATGTATCACGTGGGCATCACGTGGGAATCACGTGGGGATCACCTGGGCAACACGTGGGGATCACGTGGGAATCACGTGGGCATCACGAGGGAATCACGTGGGCATCACGTGGGAATCACGTGGGCATCAACTGGGCATCACGTGTGCAACACGTGGGAATCACGTGGGACTCACGTGGGAATCACGTGGGAATCACGTGGGCAATACGTGGGAATCACGTGGGAATCACGTGGGCAACACCTGGAATCACGTGGGAATCACGTGGGCAACACGTGGGCAACACGTGGGAATCACGTGGGAATCACGTGGGAATCAAGTGGGCATCACGTGGGAATCACGTGGGAAACACGTGGGAATCACTTGGGAATCACGTGGGCATCACGTTGGCAACACGTGGGAATCACGTGGGCATCACGTGGGCAACGTGGGAATCACGTGGGCATCACGTGGGAATCACGTGGGAAACACGTGGGAATCACTTGGGAATCACGTGGGCATCACGTTGGCAACACGTGGGAATCACGTGGGCATCACGTGGGCAACGTGGGAATCACGTGGGCATCACGTGGGAATCACGTGGGCAACACGTGGGAATCACGTGGGCATCACGTGGGAATCACGTGTGAATCACGTGGGCAACACGTGGCCATCACGTGGGCATCACGTGGGAATCACGTGAGAATCACGTGGGAATCACGTGGGCAACACGTGGGAATCACGTGGGAATCACGTGGGCATCACGTGGGAATCACGTGGGAATCACGTGGGAATCACGTGGGGAACATGTGGGCAACACGTGGGAATCACGTGGGAATCACGTGGGCATCACGTGGGAATCACGTGGGAATCACGTGGGCATCACGTGGGAATCACGTGGGAATCACGTGGGCATCACGTGGGAATCACGTGGGCATCACGTGGGCAACACGTGGGAATCACGTGGGAATCACGTGGGCATCACGTGGGCATCACGTGGGCAACACGTGGGCATCACGTGGGCATCACGTGGGAGTCACGTGGGAATCACGTGGGAATCACGTGGGCATCACGTGGGCATCACGTGGGCAACACGTGGGCATCACGTGGGCATCACGTGGGAGTCACGTGGGAATCACGTGGGCATCACGTGGGAATCACGAGAGCATCACGTGGGAATCACGTGGGCAACACGTGGGCATCACGTGGGCATCACGTGGGAGTCACGTGGGCATCACGTGGGAATCACATGGGAATCAAGTGGGTATCACGTGGGAATCACGTGGGAATCACGTGGGCATCACGTGGGAATCACGTGGGCATCACGTTGGCAACACGTGGGAATCACGTGGGAATCACGTGAGAATCACGTGGGAATCACGTGGGGATCACGTGGGCAACACGTGGGGATCACGTGGGAATCACGTGGGCATCACGAGGGAATCACGTGGGAATCACGTGGGCAACACGTGTGCAACACCTGGGAATCACGTGGGCAACACGTGGGCAACACGTGGGAATCACGTGGGCATCACGTTGGCAACACGTGGGAATCACGTGAGAATCACGTGGGAATCACGTGGGCAACACGTGGGAATCACATGGGAATCACGTGGGCATCACGTGGGAATCACGTGGGAATCACGTGGGCAACACCTGGGAATCACGTGGGAATCACGTGGGAATCACGTGGGCAACACGTGGGCAACACATGGGAATCACGTGGGAATCACGTGGGCATCACGTGGGAATCACGTGGAAATCACGTAGGAATCAAGTGGGCATCACGTGGGAATCACGTGGGAATCACGTGGGCATCACGTGGGAATCACGTGGGCATCACGTTGGCAACACGTGGGAATCACGTGGGCATCACGTGGGCATCACGTGGGCAACACGTGGGAATCACGTGGGAATCACGTGGGCATCACGTGGGCATCACGTGGGAATCACGTGGGCAACACGTGGGCATCACGTGGGCATCACGTGGGAATCACGTGGGCGTCACGTGGGAATCACGTGGGCATCACGTGGGAATCACGAGAGAATCACGTGGGAGTCACGTATGCAACACGTGGGCATCACGTGGGCATCACGTGGGAATCACGTGGGCATCACGTGGGAATCACGTGGGAGTCACGTGAGAATCAGGTGGGAATCACGTGGGCAACACGTGGGAATCACGTGGGAATCACGTGGGCATCACGTGGGAATCACGTGGGAATCACGTGGGTATCACGTGGGCATCACGTGGGAATCACGTGGGCATCACGTGGGAATCACGTGGGGATCACCTGGGCAACACGTGGGGATCACGTGGGAATCACGTGGGCATCACGAGGGAATCGGGTGGGAGTCACGTGGGAATCACGTGGGAATCACGTGGGCATCACGTGGGCATCACGTGGGAATCAGGTGGGAGTCACGTGGGAATCACGTGGGAATCACGAGAGAATCACGTGGGAGTCACGTGTGCAACACGTGGGCATCACGTGGGCATCACGTGGGAATCACGTGGGCATCACGTGGGAATCACGTGGGGATCACCTGGGCAACACGTGGGGATCCCGTGGGAATCACGTGGGCATCACGAGGGAATCACGTGGGCATCACGTGGGAATCACGTGGGCATCAAGTGGGCATCACGTGTGCAACACGTGGGAATCACGTGGGAATCACGTGGGAATCACGTGGGAATCACGTGGGCATCACGTTGGCAACACGTGGGAATCACGTGGGAATCACGTGAGAATCACGTGGGAATCACGTGGGGATCACGTGGGCAACACGTGGGGATCACGTGGGAATCACGTGGGCATCACGAGGGAATCACGTGGGAATCACGTGGGCAACACGTGTGCAACACGTGGGAATCACGTGGGCAACACGTGGGCAACACGTGGGAATCACGTGGGCATCACGTTGGCAACACGTGGGAATCACGTGGGAATCACGTGAAAATCACGTGGGAATCACGTGGGCATCACGTGGGAATCACGTGGGCAACACCTGGGAATCACGTGGGAATCACGTGGGAATCACGTGGGCAACACGTGGGCAACACGTGGGAATCACGTGGGAATCACGTGGGCATCACGTGGGAATCACGTGGGAATCACGTAGGAATCAAGTGGGCATCACGTGGGAATCACGTGGGAATCACGTGGGCATCACGTGGGAATCACGTGGGCATCACGTTGGCAACACGTGGGAATCACGTGGGCATCACGTGGGCATCACGTGGGCAACACGTGGGACTCACGTGGGAATCACGTGGGCAACACCTGGAATCACGTGGGAATCACGTGGGAATCACGTGGGCAACACGTGGGCAACACGTGGGAATCACGTGGGAATCACGTGGGAATCACGTGGGCATCACGTGGGAATCACGTGGGAAACACGTGGGAATCACTTGGGAATCACGTGGGCATCACGTTGGCAACACGTGGGAATCACGTGGGCATCACGTGGGCAACGTGGGAATCACGTGGGCATCACGTGGGAATCACGTGGGCAACACGTGGGAATCACGTGGGCATCACGTGGGAATCACGTGGGAATCACGTGGGCAACACGTGGGAATCACGTGGGCATCACGTTGGCAACACATGGGAATCACGTGGGCATCACGTGGGCATCACGTGGGAATCACGTATGTATCACGTGGGCATCACGTGGGAATCACGTGGGGATCACCTGGGCAACACGTGGGGATCACGTGGGAATCACGTGGGCATCACGAGGGAATCACGTGGGCATCACGTGGGAATCACGTGGGCATCAACTGGGCATCACGTGTGCAACACGTGGGAATCACGTGGGACTCACGTGGGAATCACGTGGGAATCACGTGGGCAATACGTGGGAATCACGTGGGAATCACGTGGGCAACACCTGGAATCACGTGGGAATCACGTGGGCAACACGTGGGCAACACGTGGGAATCACGTGGGAATCACGTGGGAATCAAGTGGGCATCACGTGGGAATCACGTGGGAAACACGTGGGAATCACTTGGGAATCACGTGGGCATCACGTTGGCAACACGTGGGAATCACGTGGGCATCACGTGGGCAACGTGGGAATCACGTGGGCATCACGTGGGAATCACGTGGGAAACACGTGGGAATCACTTGGGAATCACGTGGGCATCACGTTGGCAACACGTGGGAATCACGTGGGCATCACGTGGGCAACGTGGGAATCACGTGGGCATCACGTGGGAATCACGTGGGCAACACGTGGGAATCACGTGGGCATCACGTGGGAATCACGTGTGAATCACGTGGGCAACACGTGGCCATCACGTGGGCATCACGTGGGAATCACGTGAGAATCACGTGGGAATCACGTGGGCAACACGTGGGAATCACGTGGGAATCACGTGGGCATCACGTGGGAATCACGTGGGAATCACGTGGGAATCACGTGGGGAACACGTGGGCAACACCTGGGAATCACGTGGGAATCACGTGGGCATCACGTGGGAATCACGTGGGAATCAAGTGGGCATCACGTGGGAATCACGTGGGAATCACGTGGGCATCACGTGGGAATCACGTGGGCATCACGTTGGCAACACGTGGGAATCACGTGGGCATCACGTGGGCATCACGTGGGCAACACGTGGGAATCACGTGGGAATCACGTGGGCATCACGTGGGCATCACGTGGGCAACACGTGGGCATCACGTGGGCATCACGTGGGAGTCACGTGGGAATCACGTGGGAATCACGTGGGCATCACGTGGGCATCACGTGGGCAACACGTGGGCATCACGTGGGCATCACGTGGGAGTCTCGTGGGAATCACGTGGGCATCACGTGGGAATCACGAGAGCATCACGTGGGAATCACGTGGGCAACACGTGGGCATCACGTGGGCATCACGTGGGAGTCACGTGGGCATCACGTGGGAATCACATGGGAATCAAGTGGGTATCACGTGGGAATCACGTGGGAATCACGTGGGCATCACGTGGGAATCACGTGGGCATCACGTTGGCAACACGTGGGAATCACGTGGGAATCACGTGAGAATCACGTGGGAATCACGTGGGGATCACGTGGGCAACACGTGGGGATCACGTGGGAATCACGTGGGCATCACGAGGGAATCACGTGGGAATCACGTGGGCAACACGTGTGCAACACCTGGGAATCACGTGGGCAGCACGTGGGCAACACGTGGGAATCACGTGGGCATCACGTTGGCAACACGTGGGAATCACGTGGGAATCACGTGAGAATCACGTGGGAATCACGTGGGCAACACGTGGGAATCACGTGGGAATCACGTGGGCATCACGTGGGAATCACGTGGGAATCACGTGGGCAACACCTGGGAATCACGTGGGAATCACGTGGGAATCACGTGGGCAACACGTGGGCAACACGTGGGAATCACGTGGGAATCACGTGGGCATCACGTGGGAATCACGTGGAAATCACGTAGGAATCAAGTGGGCATCACGTGGGAATCACGTGGGAATCACGTGGGCATCACGTGGGAATCACGTGGGCATCACGTTGGCAACACGTGGGAATCACGTGGGCATCACGTGGGCATCACGTGGGCAACACGTGGGAATCACGTGGGAATCACGTGGGCATCACGTGGGCATCACGTGGGAATCACGTGGGCAACACGTGGGCATCACGTGGGCATCATGTGGGAATCACGTGGGCGTCACGTGGGAATCACGTGGGCATCACGTGGGAATCACGAGAGAATCACGTGGGAGTCACGTATGCAACACGTGGGCATCACGTGGGCATCACGTGGGAATCACGTGGGCATCACGTGGGAATCACGTGGGAGTCACGTGAGAATCAGGTGGGAATCACGTGGGCAACACGTGGGAATCACGTGGGAATCACGTGGGCATCACGTGGGAATCACGTGGGAATCACGTGGGCATCACGTGGGCATCACGTGGGAATCACGTGGGCATCACGTGGGAATCACGTGGGGATCACCTGGGCAACACGTGGGGATCACGTGGGAATCACGTGGGCATCACGAGGGAATCGGGTGGGAGTCACGTGGGAATCACGTGGGAATCACGTGGGCATCACGTGGGAATCACGAGAGAATCACGTGGGAGTCACGTGTGCAACACGTGGGCATCACGTGGGCATCACGTGGGAATCACGTGGGCATTACGTGGGAATCACGTGGGGATCACCTGGGAAACACGTGGGGATCCCGTGGGAATCACGTGGGCATCACGAGGGAATCACGTGGGCATCACGTGGGAATCACGTGGGCATCAAGTGGGCATCACGTGTGCAACACGTGGGAATCACGTGGGAATCACGTGGGAATCACGTGGGAATCACGTGGGCATCACGTTGGCAACACGTGGGAATCACGTGGGAATCACGTGAGAATCACGTGGGAATCACGTGGGGATCACGTGGGAAACACGTGGGGATCACGTGGGAATCACGTGGGCATCACGAGGGAATCACGTGGGAATCACGTGGGCAACACGTGTGCAACACGTGGGAATCACGTGGGCAACACGTGGGCAACACGTGGGAATCACGTGGGCATCACGTTGGCAACACGTGGGAATCACGTGGGAATCACGTGAAAATCACGTGGGAATCACGTGGGCATCACGTGGGAATCACGTGGGAATCACGTGGGCAACACCTGGGAATCACGTGGGAATCACGTGGGAATCACGTGGGCAACACGTGGGCAACACGTGGGAATCACGTGGGAATCACGTGGGCATCACGTGGGAATCACGTGGGAATCACGTAGGAATCAAGTGGGCATCACGTGGGAATCACGTGGGAATCACGTGGGCATCACGTGGGAATCACGTGGGCATCACGTTGGCAACACGTGGGAATCACGTGGGCATCACGTGGGCATCACGTGGGCAACACGTGGGAATCACGTGGGCATCACGTGGGCATCACGTGGGCATCACGTGGGAATCACGTGGTCATCACGTGGGCATCACGTGGGCATCACGTGGGAATCACGTGGGCATCACGTGGGAATCACGTGGGAGTCACGTTTGAATCAGGTGGGAATCACGTGGGCAACACGTGGGAATCACGTGGGAATCACGTGGGCATCACGTGGGCATCACGTGGGAATCACGTGAGTATCACGTGGGCATCACGTGGGAATCACGTGGGTATCACGTGGGAATCACGTGGGGATCACGTGGGCAACACGTGTGCAACACGTGGGAATCACGTGGGAATCACGTGGGAATTACGTGGGCAACACGTGGGCATCACGTGGGCATCACGTGGGAATCACGTGGGAATCACGTGGGCATCACGTGGGAATCACGTGGGCATCAAGTGGGCATCACGTGTGCAATACGTGGAAATCACGTGGGAATCACGTGGGAATCACGTGGGCATCACGTGGGAATCACGTGGGAGTCACGTGGGAATCACGTGGGCATCACGTGGGAATCACGAGAGAATCACGTGGGAGTCACGTGTGCAACACGTGGGCATCACGTGGGCATCACGTGGGAATCACGTGGGCATCACGTGGGAATCACGTGGGAGTCACGTGGGAATCAGGTGGGAATCACGTGGGTAACACGTGAGAAACACGTGGGAATCACGTGGGCATCACGTGGGAATCACGTGGGAATCACGTGGGTATCACGTGGGCATCACGTGGGAATCACGTGGGCAACACGTGGGAGTCACTTGGGTATCACGTGGGAATCACGTGGGGATCACGTGGGCAACACGTGTGCAACACGTGGGAATCACGTGGGAATCACGTGGGAATTACGTGGGCAACACGTGGGCATCACGTGGGCATCACGTGTGAATCACGTGTGAATCACGTGGGCATCACGTGGGAATCACGTGGGCATCAAGTGGGCATCACGTGTGCAATACGTGGAAATCACGTGGGAATCACGTGGGAATCACGTGGGAATCACGTGGGCATCACGTGGGCATCACGTGGGAATCACGTGGGAGTCACGTGGGAATCACGTGGGCATCACGTGGGAATCACGAGAGAATCACGTGGGAGTCACGTGTGCAACACGTGGGCATCACGTGGGCATCACGTGGGAATCACGTGGGAGTCACGTGAGAATCAGGTGGGAATCACGTGGGTAACACGTGGGAAACACGTGGGAATCACGTGGGCATCACGTGGGAATCACGTGGGAATCACGTGGGTATCACGTGCGCATCACGTGGGAATCACGTGGGCAACACGTGGTAATCACGTTGGTATCACGTGGGCATCACGTGGGCAACACGTGAGAATCACGTGGGCATCACGTGGGCAACACGTGGGAATCACGTGGGCATCACGTGGGCATCACCTGGGCAACACGTGCTCCTCGTAGTGGCATACTGTTGATCCTCCTCTGATTTTCGCCCCTTGTGTTCTCCTCGTTTTTGTAATTTGCTTTTTTTTTCTTGCTGCTCGTATTCTTCTCCCGTGTTTCTTCGCCTCGGGTTTTTCACACTTCTCTTACTCCACGTAGTGGCATACTGTTGATCCTCCTCTGATTTTCGCCCCTTGTGTTCTCCTCGTTTTTGTATTTTGCTTTTTTTTTCTTGCTCCTCGTATTCTTCTCCCCTGTTTCTTCGCCTCGGATTTTTCACACTTCTCTTACTCCACGCGGTGCCACACTTTTGATCCTCCTCTGATTTTCGCCCCTTGTGTTCTCCTCGTTTTTGTATTTTGCTTTTTTTTTCTTGCTCCTCGTATTCTTCTCCCCTGTTTCTTCGCCTCGGGTTTTTCACACTTCTCTTACTCCACCTAGTGGCATACTGTTGATCCTCCTCTGATTTTCGCCCCTTGTGTTCTCCTCGTTTTTGTATTTTGCTTTTTTTTTCTTGCTCCTCGTATTCTTCTCCCCTGTTTCTTCGCCTCGGGTTTTTCACACTTCTCTTACTCCACATAGTGCCACACTTTTGATCCTCCTCTGATTTTCGGCGCTTGTGTTCTCCTCGTTTTTGTATTTTGCTTTTTTTTTCTTGCTCCTCGTATTCTTCTCCCCTGTTTCTTCACCTCGGGTTTTTCACACTTCTCTTACTCCACGTAGTGGCATACTGTTGATCCTCCTCTGATTTTCGCCCCTTGTGTTCTCCTCGTTTTTGTATTTTGCTTTTTTTTTCTTGCTCCTCGTATTCTTCTCCCCTATTTCTTCGCCTCGGGTTTTTCACACTTCTCTTACTCCATGTAGTGGCATACTGTTGATCCTCCTCTGATTTTCGCCCCTTTTGTTCTCCTCGTTTTTGTATTTTGCTTTTTTTTCTAGCTCCTCGTATTCTTCTCCCCTGTTTCTTCACCTCGGGTTTTTCACACTTCTCTTACTCCACGTAGTGGCATACTGTTGATCCTCCTCTGATTTTCGCCCCTTGTGTTCTCCTCGTTTTTGTATTTTGCTTTTTTTTTCTTGCTCCTCGTATTCTTCTCCCCTGTTTTTTCACCTCGGGTTTTTCACACTTCTCTTACTCCACGTAGTGGCATACTGTTGATCCTCCTCTGATTTTCGCCCCTTGTGTTCTCCTCGTTTTTGTATTTTGCTTTTTTTTTCTTGCTCCTCGTATTCTTCTCCCCTGTTTCTTCACCTCGGGTTTTTCTCACTTCTCTTACTCCACGTAGTGGCATACTGTTGATCCTCCTCTGATTTTCGCCCCTTGTGTTCTCCTCGTGTTTGTATTTTGCTTTTTTTTTCTTACTCCTCGTATTCTTCTCCCCTGTTTCTTCACCTCGGGTTTTTCACACTTCTCTTACTCCACGTAGTGGCATACTGTTGATTCTCCTCTGATTTTCGCCCCTTGTGTTCTCCTCGTTTTTGTATTTTGCTTTTTTTTTCTTGCTCCTCGTATTCTTCTCCCATGTTTCTTCACCTCGGGTTTTTCACACTTCTCTTACTCCACGTAGTGGCATACTGCTGATCCTCCTCTGATTTTCGCCCCTTGTGTTCTCCTCGTTTTTGTATTTTGCTTTTTTTTTCTTGCTTCTCGTATTCTTCTCCCCTGTTTCTTCGCCTCGGGTTTTTCACACTTCTCTTACTCCACGTAGTGGCATACTGTTGATCCTCCTCTGATTTTCGCCCCTTGTGTTCTCCTCGTTTTTGTATTTTGCTTTTTTTTTCTTGCTCCTCGTATTCTTCTCCCCTGTTTCTTCGCCTCGGGTTTTTCACACTTCTCTTACTCCACGTAGTGGCATACTGTTGATCCTCCTCTGATTTTCGCCCCTTGTGTTCTCCTCGTTTTTGTATTTTGCTTTTTTTTTCTTGCTCCTCGTACTCTTCTCCCCTGTTTCTTCGCCTCGGGTTTTTCACACTTCTCTTACTCCACGTAGTGCCACACTTTTGATCCTCCTCTGATTTTCGCCCCTTGTGTTCTCCTCGTTTTTGTATTTTGCTTTTTTTTTCTTTTTCCTCTTATTCTTCTCCCCTGTTTGTTCGCCTCGGGTTTTTCACACTGCTCTTGCTCCTCGTAGTTTCATACTGTTGATTCTCCTCTGATTTTCCCCCTTTGTCTGCTCCTCGTTTATGTCTTTTGCTTTTTTTTCTTGCTCCTCGTATTCTTCGCCTCGGGTTTTTCACACTGCTCTTGCTCCTCGTCGTGGCATACTGTTGATCCTCCTCTGATTTTCCCCCCTTGTCTGCTCCTCATTTTTGTCTTTTGCTTTTTTTTTCTTGCTCCTCGCATTCTTCTCCCCTGTTTCTTCGCTTCGGGTTTTTCACACTGCTCTTTCTCTTCGTAGTGGCATACTGTTGATCCTCCTCTGATTTTCCCCCCTTGTCTGCTCCTCGTATTTTTCTTTTTTTTTTTTTTTTTTTTACTCCTTGTATTTTTCTCCCCTTTTTCTTCTCGTGTTTTTCAAACTTTTCTTGCTCGTCGTATTTTTCTGTTTTTTTTTTTTTGTTGTTCCTCGTATTTTTCTCCCCTTTTCCTGCTCCTGGGATTTTTCATACATTTATTGCTCCTCGTATTTGCACACTTTTGATGCTCCCCTTATTTTTCACCCTTTTCTGCTCCTCGTATTTCTCTGTTTTTTTTTTTTTTTGCTCCTCGTATTCTTCTCGCCTTTTTCTTCACCTCGGGTTTTTCACACTTTTCTTGCTCCTCGTATTTTCACACTTTTGATGCTCCTTTATTTTTCACACTTTTCTGCTCCTCGTATTTTTCTGTTTTTTTTTTTTTTTTGCTCCTCATATGTTTCTTCCCTTTTCTTGCTCCTCGTGTTTTTCACAGTTTTCTTGCTCCTCGTATTTTCACACTTTTGATGCTCCTCTTATTTTTCACACTTTTCTGCTCCTCGTATTTTTTGTTTTTGTTTTTTTTTCTTTTGCTCCTCGTATATTTCTTCCCTTTTCTTGCTCCTCGTGTTTTTCACAATTTTCTTTCTCCTCGTGTTTTCACACTTTTGAGGCTCCACTCATTTTCCCCACTTTTCTTCTTCTCGTATATTTCTGTTTTTTTTTTTTTGCTCCTCATATTTTTCTCCCCTATTTCTCCTCCTGGGTTTTTTCACACTTTTCTTGCTCCTCGTATTGTCACACTTTTGATACTCCTCTTATTTTCCCCCCTTTTCTGCTCCTCGTATATTTTTGTTTTGGTTTCTTTTTTGCTCCTCGTATTTTTCTCCCATTTTTCTACTCCTGGGATTTTTCACACTTTACTTGCTCCTCGTATTTTCACACTTTTGATGCTCCTATGATCCCGTGGGTATCACTTGAGCATCACGTGGGAATCACGTGGGCATCACGTGGGAATCACGTGGGCATCACGTGGGAATCACGTGGGGATCACCTGGGCAACACGTGGGGATCACGTGGGAATCACGTGGGAATCACGTGGGTATCACGTGGGCAACGCGTGGGAATCACGTGGGAATCAAGTGGGCATCACGTGGGCAACACGTGGGAATCACGTGGGCATCACGTGGGCATCACGTGGGTATTACGTGGGAATCACGTGGGAATCACTCGGGAATCACGTGGACATCACGTGGGCAACACGTGGGCAACACGTGGGAATCACGTGGGAATCACGTGGGCATCACGTGGGCATCACGTGGGAATCACGTGGGAGTCACGTGGGAATCACGTGGGCATCACGTGGGAATCACGAGAGAATCACGTGGGAGTCACGTGTGCAACACGTGGGCATCACGTGGGCCTCACTTGGGAATCACGTGGGAGTCACGTGAGAATCAGGTGGGAATCACGTGGGCAACACGTGGGAAACACGTGGGAATCACGTGGGAATCACGTGGGAATCACGTGGGAATCACGTGGGTATCACGTGGGCATCACATGGGAATCACGTGGGCAACACGTGGGAATCACGTGGGTATCACGGGGGAATCACGTGGGCATCACGTGTGAATCACGTGGGAATCACGTAGGAATCAAGTGGGCATCACGTGGGAAACACGTGGGAATCACGTGGGCATCACGTGGGAATCACGTGGGCATCAGGTTGGCAACACGTGGGAATCACGTGGGCATCACGTGGGCATCACGTGGGCAAACGTGGGAATCACGTGGGCATCACGTGGGCATCACGTGGGAATCACGTGGGCAACACGTGGGCATCACGTGGGCATCACGTGGGAATCACGTGGGAGTCACGTGGGAATCACGTGGGCATCACGTGGGAATCACGAGAGAATCACGTGGGAGTCACATGTGCAACACGTGGGCATCACGTGGGCATCACGTGGGAATCACGTGGGAGTCACGTGAGAATCAGGTGGGAATCACGTGGGCGTCACGTGGTAATCACGTGGGAATCACGTGGGCATCACGTGGGAATCACGTGGGCAACACGTGGCCATCACGTGGGCATCACGTGGGAATCACGTGGGCAACACGTGGGAATCACGTGGGCATCACGTGGGAATCACAAGAGAATCACGTGGGAGTCACGTGTGCAACACGTGGGCATCACGTGGGCATCACGTGGGAATCACGTGGGAGTCACGTGAGAATCAGGTGGGAATCACGTGGGCAACACGTGGGAAACACGTGGGAATCACGTGGGCATCACGTGGGCATCACGTGGGAATCACGTGGGTATCACGTGGGCATCACGTGGGAATCACGTGGGCAACACGTGGGAATCACGTGGGTATCACGTGGGAATCACGTGGGGATCACGAGGGCAACACGTGTGCAACACGTGGGAATCACGTGGGAATCACGTGGGAATCACGTGGGCAACACGTGGGCATCACGTGGGTATCACGTGGGAATCACGTGGGCATCACGTGGGCATCACGTGGGTATCACGTGGGCATCACGTGGGAATCACGTGGGTATCACGTGGGCATCACGAGGGAATCACGTGGGCATCACGTGGGAATCACGTGCGCATCAAGTGGGCATCACGTGTGCAACACGTGGAAATCACGTGGGAATCACGTGGGAATCACGTGGGCAACACGTGGGCATCACGTGGGCATCACGTGGGAATCACGTGGGAGTCACGTGGGAATCACGTGGGCATCACGTGGGAATCACGTGGGAGTCACGTGGGAATCACGTGGGCAACACGTGGGAATCACGTGGGAATCACGTGGGCATCACTTGGGAATCACGTGGGCGTCACGTGGGCATCACGTGGGAATCACGTGGGAATCACGTGGGAATAACGTGGGTATCACGTGGGCATCACGTGGGAATCACGTGGGCAACACGTGGGAATCACGTGGGTATCACGTGGGAATCACGTGGGCATCACGTGGGAATCACGTGGGCATCACTTGGGCATCACGTGGGCATCACGTGGGAATCACGTGGGCAACACGTGGGAATCACGTGGGAATCACGTGGGCAACACCTGGGAATCACGTGGGAATCACGTGGGAATCACGTGGGCAACACGTGGGCAACACGTGGGAATCACGTGGGCATCACGTGGGAATCACGTGGCATCACGTGGGAATCACGTTGGAGTCACGTGGGAATCATGTGGGCATCACGTGGGAATCACGTGGGAATCACGTGGGAATCACGTGGGCAACACGTGGGCATCACGTGGGCGTCACGTGGGAATCACGTGGGAGTCACGTGGGAATCACGTGGGCGTCACGTGGGAATCACGTAGGAGTCACGTGAGAATCACGTGGGAATCACGTGGGAATCAAGTGGGCATCACGTGGGAATCACGTGGGAATACGTGGGCATCACGTTGGAATCACGTGGGCAACTCGTGGGCATCACGTGGGCATCACGTGGGAATCACGTGGGAATCACGTGGGAATCACGTGGGTATCACGTGGGCATCACGTGGGAATCACGTGGGCACCACGTGGGAATCACGTGGGTATCACGTGGGAATCACGTGGGAATCACGTGGGCGTCACGTGGGAATCACGTGGGAATCACGTGGGTAACACGTGGGAAACATGTGGGAATCACGTGGGCATCACGTGGGCAACACGTGGGAATCACGTGGGAATCACGTGGGCATCACGTGAGCAACACGTGGGAATGACGTGGGCATCACGTGGGCATCACGTGGGTATCACGTGGGAATCACGTGGGAATCACGCGGGAATCACGTGGACGTAACGTGGGCAACACGTGGGCAACACCTGGGAATCACGTGGGAATCACGTTGGAATCACGTGGGAATCACGTGGGTATCACGTGGACATCACGTGGGAATCACGTATGTATCACGTGGGCATCACGTGGGAATCACGTGGGGATCACCTGGGCAACACGTGGGGATCACGTGGGAATCACGTGGGCATCACGAGGGAATCACGTGGGCATCACGTGGGAATCACGTGGGCATCAACTGGGCATCACGTGTGCAACACGTGGGAATCACATGGGACTCACGTGGGAATCACGTGGGAATCACGTGGGCAACACGTGGGAATCACGTGGGAATCACGTGGGCAACACCTGGAATCACGTGGGAATCACGTGGGCAACACGTGGGCAACACGTGGGAATCACGTGGGAATCACGTGGGAATCAAGTGGGCATCACGTGGGAATCACGTGGGAAACACGTGGGAATCACTTGGGAATCACGTGGGCATCACGTTGGCAACACGTGGGAATCACGTGGGCATCACGTGGGCAACGTGGGAATCACGTGGGCATCACGTGGGAATCACGTGGGCAACACGTGGGAATCACGTGGGCATCACGTGGGAATCACGTGGGCAACACGTGGCCATCACGTGGGCATCACGTGGGAATCACGTGAGAATCACGTGGGAATCACGTGGGCAACACGTGGGAATCACGTGGGAATCACGTGGGCATCACGTGGGAATCACGTGGGAATCACGTGGGGAACACGTGGGCAACACGTGGGAATCACGTGGGAATCACGTGGGCATCACGTGGGAATCACGTGGGAATCAAGTGGGCATCACGTGGGAATCACGTGGTAATCACGTGGGCATCACGTGGGAATCACGTCGGCATCACGTTGGCAACACGTGGGTATCACGTGGGCATCACGTGGGCATCACGTGGGCAACACGTGGGAATCACGTGGGAATCACGTGGGCATCACGTGGGCATCACGTGGGCAACACGTGGGCATCACGTGGGCATCACGTGGGAGTCACGTGGGAATCACGTGGGCATCACGTGGGAATCACGAGAGCATCACGTGGGAATCACGTGTGCAACACGTGGGAATCACGTGGGCATCACGTGGGAATCACGTGGGCATCACGTGGGAATCACGTGGGAGTCACGTGAGAATCAGGTGGGAATCACGTGGGCAACATGTGGGAAACACATGGGAATCACGTGGGCATCACGTGGGAATCACGTGGGTATCACGTGGGCATCACGAGGGAATCACGTGGGCATCACGTGGGAATCACGTGCGCATCAAGTGGGCATCACGTGTGCAACACGTGGAAATCACGTGGGAATCACGTGGGAATCACGTGGGCAACACGTGGGCATCACGTGGGCATCACGTGGGAATCACGTGGGAGTCACGTGGGAATCACGTGGGCATCACGTGGGAATCACGTGGGAGTCACGTGGGAATCACGTGGGCAACACGTGGGAATCACGTGGGAATCACGTGGGCATCACTTGGGAATCACGTGGGCGTCACGTGGGCATCACGTGGGAATCACGTGGGAATCACGTGGGAATAACGTGGGTATCACGTGGGCATCACGTGGGAATCACGTGGGCAACACGTGGGAATCACGTGGGTATCACGTGGGAATCACGTGGGCATCACGTGGGAATCACGTGGGCATCACTTGGGCATCACGTGGGCATCACGTGGGAATCACGTGGGCAACACGTGGGAATCACGTGGGAATCACGTGGGCAACACCTGGGAATCACGTGGGAATCACGTGGGAATCACGTGGGCAACACGTGGGCAACACGTGGGAATCACGTGGGCATCACGTGGGAATCACGTGGCATCACGTGGGAATCACGTTGGAGTCACGTGGGAATCATGTGGGCATCACGTGGGAATCACGTGGGAATCACGTGGGAATCACGTGGGCAACACGTGGGCATCACGTGGGGGTCACGTGGGAATCACGTGGGAGTCACGTGGGAATCACGTGGGCGTCACGTGGGAATCACGTAGGAGTCACGTGAGAATCACGTGGGAATCACGTGGGAATCAAGTGGGCATCACGTGGGAATCACGTGGGAATACGTGGGCATCACGTTGGAATCACGTGGGCAACTCGTGGGCATCACGTGGGCATCACGTGGGCATCACGTGGGAATCACGTGGGAATCACGTGGGTATCACGTGGGCATCACGTGGGAATCACGTGGGCACCACGTGGGAATCACGTGGGTATCACGTGGGAATCACGTGGGAATCACGTGGGCGTCACGTGGGAATCACGTGGGAATCACGTGGGTAACACGTGGGAAACATGTGGGAATCACGTGGGCATCACGTGGGCAACACGTGGGAATCACGTGGGAATCACGTGGGCATCACGTGAGCAACACGTGGGAATGACGTGGGCATCACGTGGGCATCACGTGGGTATCACGTGGGAATCACGTGGGAATCACGCGGGAATCACGTGGACGTAACGTGGGCAACACGTGGGCAACACCTGGGAATCACGTGGGAATCACGTTGGAATCACGTGGGAATCACGTGGGTATCACGTGGACATCACGTGGGAATCACGTATGTATCACGTGGGCATCACGTGGGAATCACGTGGGGATCACCTGGGCAACACGTGGGGATCACGTGGGAATCACGTGGGCATCACGAGGGAATCACGTGGGCATCACGTGGGAATCACGTGGGCATCAACTGGGCATCACGTGTGCAACACGTGGGAATCACATGGGACTCACGTGGGAATCACGTGGGAATCACGTGGGCAACACGTGGGAATCACGTGGGAATCACGTGGGCAACACCTGGAATCACGTGGGAATCACGTGGGCAACACGTGGGCAACACGTGGGAATCACGTGGGAATCACGTGGGAATCAAGTGGGCATCACGTGGGAATCACGTGGGAAACACGTGGGAATCACTTGGGAATCACGTGGGCATCACGTTGGCAACACGTGGGAATCACGTGGGCATCACGTGGGCAACGTGGGAATCACGTGGGCATCACGTGGGAATCACGTGGGCAACACGTGGGAATCACGTGGGCATCACGTGGGAATCACGTGGGCAACACGTGGCCATCACGTGGGCATCACGTGGGAATCACGTGAGAATCACGTGGGAATCACGTGGGCAACACGTGGGAATCACGTGGGAATCACGTGGGCATCACGTGGGAATCACGTGGGAATCACGTGGGGAACACGTGGGCAACACGTGGGAATCACGTGGGAATCACGTGGGCATCACGTGGGAATCACGTGGGAATCAAGTGGGCATCACGTGGGAATCACGTGGTAATCACGTGGGCATCACGTGGGAATCACGTCGGCATCACGTTGGCAACACGTGGGTATCACGTGGGCATCACGTGGGCATCACGTGGGCAACACGTGGGAATCACGTGGGAATCACGTGGGCATCACGTGGGCATCACGTGGGCAACACGTGGGCATCACGTGGGCATCACGTGGGAGTCACGTGCGAATCACGTGGGCATCACGTGGGAATCACGAGAGCATCACGTGGGAATCACGTGTGCAACACGTGGGAATCACGTGGGCATCACGTGGGAATCACGTGGGCATCACGTGGGAATCACGTGGGAGTCACGTGAGAATCAGGTGGGAATCACGTGGGCAACATGTGGGAAACACATGGGAATCACGTGGGCATCACGTGGGAATCACGTATGTATCACGTGGGCATCACATGGGAATCACGTGGGGATCACCTGGGCAACACGTGGGGATCACGTGGGAATCACGTGGGCATCACGAGGGAATCACGTGGGCATCACGTGGGAATCACGTGGGCATCAAGTGGGCATCACGTGTGCAACACGTGGGAATCACGTGGGAATCACGTGGGCATCACGTGGGAATCACGTGGGAATCACGTGGGCATCACGTGGGCAACACGTGGATATCACGTGGGAATCACGTGGGAATCACGTGGGAATCACGTGGGAATCACGTGGGAATCACGTGGGAATCACGTGGGAAACACGTGGGAAACACGTGGGAATCACGTGGGAATCACGTGGGTATCACGTGGGAATCACGTGGGTATCACGTGGGCATCACGTGGGAATCACGTGGGCAACACGTGGGAGTCACTTGGGTATCACGTGGGAATCACGTGGGGATCACGTGGGCAACACGTGGGAATCACGTAGGCATCAAGTGGGCATCACGTGTGCAATACGTGGAAATCACGTGGGAATCACGTGGGAATCACGTGGGAATCACGTGGGAATCACGTGGGAATCACGTGGGCATCACGTGGGCATCACGTGGGAATCACGTGGGAGTCACGTGGGAATCACGTGGACATCACGTGGGAATCACGAGAGAATCACGTGGGAGTCACGTGTGCAACACGTGGGCATCACGTGGGCATCACGTGGGAATCACGTGGGCATCACGTGGGAATCACGTGGGAGTCACGTGAGAATCAGGTGTGAATCACGTGGGTAACACGTGGGAAACACGTGGGAATCACGTGGTCATCACGTGGGAATCACGTGGGAATCACGTGGGTATCACGTGCGCATCACGTGGGAATCACGTGGGCAACACGTGGTAATCACGTGGGTATCACGTGGGAATCACGTGGGCATCACGTGGGCAACACGTGAGAATCACGTGGGCATCACGTGGGCAACACGTGGGAATCACGTGGGCATCACGTGGGCATCACCTGGGCAACACGTGCTCCTCGTAGTGGCATACTGTTGATCCTCCTCTGATTTTCGCCCCTTGTGTTCTCCTCGTTTTTGTAATTTGCTTTTTTTTTCTTGCTGCTCGTATTCTTCTCCCGTGTTTCTTCGCCTCGGCTTTTTCTCGCTTCTCTTACTCCACGTAGTGCCACACTTTTGATCCTCCTCTGATTTTCGCCCCTTGTGTTCTCCTCGTTTTTGTATTTTGCTTTTCTTTTTCTTGCTCCTCGTATTCTTCTCCCCTGTTTCTTCGCCTCGGGTTTTTCACACTTCTCTTACTCCACGTAGTGGCATACTGTTGATCCTCCTCTGATTTTCGCCCCTTGTGTTCTCCTCGTTTTTGTATTTTGCTTTTTTTTTCTTGCTCCTCGTATTCTTCTCCCCTGTTTCTTCGCCTCGGGTTTTTCACACTTCTCTTACTGCACGTAGTGCCACACTTTTGATCCTCCTCTGATTTTCGGCGCTTGTGTTCTACTCGTTTTTGTATTTTGCTTTTTTTTTCTTGCTCCTCGTATTCTTCTCCCCTGTTTCTTCGCCTCGGGTTTTTCACACTTCTCTTACTCCACGTAGTGGCATACTGTTGATCCTCCTCTGATTTTCGCCCCTTGTGTTCTCCTCGTTTTTGTATTTTGCTTTTTTTTTCTTGCTCCTCCTATTCTTCTCCCCTGTTTCTTCGCATCAGCATTTTCACACTTCTCTTACTCCACGTAGTGGCATACTGTTGATCCTCCTCTGATTTTCGCCCCTTGTGTTCTCCTCGTTTTTGTATTTTGCTTTTTTTTTCTTGCTCCTCGTATTCTTCTCCCCTGTTTCTTTGCCTCGGGTTTTTCACACTTCTCTTACTCCACGTAGTGGCATACTGTTGATCCTCCTCTGATTTTCGCCCCTTGTGTTCTCCTAGTTTTTGTATTTTGCTTTTTTTTTCTTGCTCCTCGTATTCTTCTCCCCTGTTTCTTCGCCTCGGGTTTTTCACACTTCTCTTACTCCACGTAGTGCCACACTTTTGATCCTCCTCTGATTTTCGGTGCTTGTGTTCTCCTCGTTTCTGTATTTTGCTTTTTTTTTCTTGCTCCTCATATTCTTCTCCCCTGTTTCTTCACCTCGGGTTTTTCACACTTCTCTTACTCCACGTAGTGGCATACTGTTGATCCTCCTCTGATTTTCGCCCCTTGTGTTCTCCTCGTTTTTGTATTTTGCTTTTTTTTTCTTGCTCCTCGTATTCTTCTCCCCTATTTCTTCGCCTCGGGTTTTTCACACTTCTCTTACTCCATGTAGTGGCATACTGTTGATCCTCCTCTGATTTTCGCCCCTTTTGTTCTCCTCGTTTTTGTATTTTGCTTTTTTTTCTAGCTCCTCGTATTCTTCTCCCCTGTTTCTTCACCTCGGGTTTTTCACACTTCTCTTACTCCACGTAGTGGCATACTGTTGATCCTCCTCTGATTTTCGCCCCTTGTGTTCTCCTCGTTTTTGTATTTTGCTTTTTTTTTCTTGCTCCTCGTATTCTTCTCCCCTGTTTCTTCACCTCGGGTTTTTCACACTTCTCTTACTCCACGTAGTGGCATACTGTTGATCCTCCTCTGATTTTCGCCCCTTGTGTTCTCCTCGTTTTTGTATTTTGCTTTTTTTTTCTTGCTCCTCGTATTCTTCTCCCCTGTTTCTTCACCTCGGGTTTTTCACACTTCTCTTACTCCACGTAGTGGCATACTGTTGACCCTCCTCTGATTTTCGCCCCTTGTGTTCTCCTCGTTTTTGTATTTTGCTTTTTTTTTCTTGCTCCTCGTATTCTTCTCCCCTGTTTCTTCGCCTCGGGTTTTTCACACTTCTCTTACTCCACGTAGTGGCATACTGTTGATCCTCCTCTGATTTTCGCCCCTTGTGTTCTCCTCGTTTTTGTATTTTGCTTTTTTTTTCTTGCTCCTCGTATTCTTCTCCCCTGTTTCTTCGCCTCGGGTTTTTCACACTTCTCTTACTCCACGTAGTGGCATACTGTTGATCCTCCTCTGATTTTCGCCCCTTGTGTTCTCCTCGTTTTTGTATTTTGCTTTTTTTTTCTTGCTCCTCTTACTCTTCTCCCCTGTTTCTTCGCCTCGGGTTTTTCACACTTCTCTTACTCCACGTAGTGCCACACTTTTGATCCTCCTCTGATTTTCGCCCCTTGTGTTCTCCTCGTTTTTGTATTTTGCTTTTTTTTTCTTGCTCCTCTTATTCTTCTCCCCTGTTTGTTCGCCTCGGGTTTTTCACACTGCTCTTGCTCCTCGTAGTTTCATACTGTTGATTCTCCTCTGATTTTCCCCCTTTGTCTGCTCCTCGTTTATGTCTTTTGCTTTTTTTTCTTGCTCCTCGTATTCTTCGCCTCGGGTTTTTCACACTGCTCTTGCTCCTCGTCGTGGCATACTGTTGATCCTCCTCTGATTTTCCCCCCTTGTCTGCTCCTCATTTTTGTCTTTTGCTTTTTTTTTCTTGCTCCTCGCATTCTTCTCCCCTGTTTCTTCGCTTCGGGTTTTTCACACTGCTCTTTCTCTTCGTAGTGGCATACTGTTGATCCTCCTCTGATTTTCCCCCCTTGTCTGCTCCTCGTATTTTTCTTTTTTTTTTTTTTTTTTTTACTCCTTGTATTTTTCTCCCCTTTTTCTTCTCGTGTTTTTCAAACTTTTCTTGCTCGTCGTATTTTTCTGTTTTTTTTTTTGTTGTTCCTCGTATTTTTCTCCCCTTTTCCTGCTCCTGGGATTTTTCATACATTTATTGCTCCTCGTATTTACACACTTTTGATGCTCCCCTTATTTTTCACCCTTTTCTGCTCCTCGTATTTCTCTGTTTTTTTTTTTTTTGCTCCTCGTATTCTTCTCGCCTTTTTCTTCACCTCGGGTTTTTCACACTTTTCTTGCTCCTCGTATTTTCACACTTTTGATGCTCCTTTATTTTTCACACTTTTCTGCTCCTCGTTTTTTTCTGTTTTTTTTTTTTTTTGCTCCTCATATGTTTCTTCCCTTTTCTTGCTCCTCGTGTTTTTCACAGTTTTCTTGCTCCTCGTATTTTCACACTTTTGATGCTCCTCTTATTTTTCACACTTTTCTGCTCCTCGTATTTTTTGTTTTTGTTTTTTTTCTTTTGCTCCTCGTATATTTCTTCCCTTTTCTTGCTCCTCGTGTTTTTCACAATTTTCTTTCTCCTCGTGTTTTCACACTTTTGAGGCTCCACTCATTTTCCCCACTTTTCTTCTTCTCGTATATTTCTGTTTTTTTTTTTTTGCTCCTCATTTTTTTCTCCCCTCTTTCTCCTCCTGGGTTTTTTCACACTTTTCTTGCTCCTCGTATTGTCACACTTTTGATACTCCTCTTATTTTCCCCCCTTTTCTGCTCCTCGTATATTTTTGTTTTGGTTTCTTTTTTGCTCCTCGTATTTTTCTCCCATTTTTCTACTCCTGGGATTTCTCACACTTTACTTGCTCCTCGTATTTTCACACTTTTGATGCTCCTATGATCCCGTGGGTATCACTTGAGCATCACGTGGGAATCACGTGGGCATCACGTGGGAATCACGTGGGTATCACGTGGGCATCACGTGGGAATCACGTGGGGATCACCTGGGCAACACGTGGGGATCACGTGGGAATCACGTGGGAATCACGTGGGTATCACGTGGGCAACGCGTGGGAATCACGTGGGAATCAAGTGGGCATCACGTGGGCAACACGTGGGAATCACGTGGGCATCACGTGGGCATCACGTGGGTATTACGTGGGAATCACGTGGGAATCACTCGGGAATCACGTGGACATCACGTGGGCAACACGTGGGCAACACGTGGGAATCACGTGGGAATCACGTGGGCATCACGTGGGCATCACGTGGGAATCACGTGGGAGTCACGTGGGAATCACGTGGGCATCACGTGGGAATCACGAGAGAATCACGTGGGAGTCACGTGTGCACCACGTGGGCATCACGTGGGCCTCACTTGGGAATCACGTGGGAGTCACGTGAGAATCAGGTGGGAATCACGTGGGCAACACGTGGGAAACACGTGGGAATCACGTGGGAATCACGTGGGAATCACGTGGGTATCACGTGGGCATCACATGGGAATCACGTGGGCAACACGTGGGAATCACGTGGGTATCACGGGGGAATCACGTGGGCATCACGTGTGAATCACGTGGGAATCACGTAGGAATCAAGTGGGCATCACGTGGGAAACACGTGGGAATCACGTGGGCAACACGTGGGAATCACGTGGGTATCAGGTTGGCAACACGTGGGAATCACGTGGGCATCACGTGGGCATCACGTGGGCAAACGTGGGAATCACGTGGGCATCACGTGGGCATCACGTGGGAATCACGTGGGCAACACGTGGGCATCACGTGGGCATACGTGGAAATCACGTGGGAGTCACGTGGGAATCACGTGGGCATCACGTGGGAATCACGAGAGAATCACGTGGGAGTCACGTGTGCAACACGTGGGCATCACGTGGGCATCACGTGGGAATCACGTGGGAGTCACGTGAGAATCAGGTGGGAATCACGTGGGCGTCACGTGGTAATCACGTGGGAATCACGTGGGCATCACGTGGGAATCACTTGGGCAACACGTGGCCATCACGTGGGCATCACGTGGGAATCACGTGGGCAACACGTGGGAATCACGTGGGCATCACGTGGGAATCACAAGAGAATCACGTGGGAGTCACGTGTGCAACACGTGGGCATCACGTGGGCATCACGTGGGAATCACGTGGGCATCACGTGGGAATCACGTGGGAGTCACGTGAGAATCAGGTGGGAATCACGTGGGCAACACGTGGGAAACACGTGGGAATCACGTGGGCATCACGTGGGAATCACGTGGGAATCACGTGGGTATCACGTGGGCATCACGTGGGAATCACGTGGGCAACACGTGGGAATCACGTGGGTATCACGTGGGAAACACGTGGGGATCACGAGGGCAACACGTGTGCAACACGTGGGAATCACGTGGGAATCACGTGGGAATCACGTGGGCAACACGTGGGCATCACGTGGGCATCACGTGGGTATCACGTGGGAAGCACGTGGGCATCACGTGGGCATCACGTGGGTATCACGTGGGCATCACGTGGGAATCACGTGGGTATCACGTGGGCATCACGAGGGAATCACGTGGGCATCACGTGGGAATCACGTGCGCATCAAGTGGGCATCACGTGTGCAACACGTGGAAATCACGTGGGAATCACGTGGGAATCACGTGGGCAACACGTGGGCATCACGTGGGCATCACGTGGGAATCACGTGGGAGTCACGTGGGAATCACGTGGGCATCACGTGGGAATCACGTGGGAGTCACGTGGGAATCACGTGGGCAACACGTGGGAATCACGTGGGAATCACGTGGGCATCACGTGGGAATCACGTGGGCGTCACGTGGCCATCACGTGGGAATCACGTGGGAATCACGTGGGAATAACGTGGGTATCACGTGGGCATCACGTGGGAATCACGTGGGCAACACGTGGGAATCACGTGGGTATCACGTGGGAATCACGTGGGCATCACGTGGGAATCACGTGGGCATCACTTGGGCATCACGTGGGCATCACGTGGGAATCACGTGGGCAACACGTGGGAATCACGTGGGAATCACGTGGGCAACACCTGGGAATCACGTGGGAATCACGTGGGAATCACGTGGGCAACACGTGGGCAACACGTGGGAATCACGTGGGCATCACGTGGGAATCACGTGGCATCACGTGGGAATCACGTTGGAGTCACGTGGGAATCATGTGGGCATCACGTGGGAATCACGTGGGAATCACGTGGGAATCACGTGGGCAACACGTGGGCATCACGTGGGGGTCACGTGGGAATCACGTGGGAGTCACGTGGGAATCACGTGGGCGTCACGTGGTAATCACGTAGGAGTCACGTGAGAATCACGTGGGAATCACGTGGGAATCAAGTGGGCATCACGTGGGAATCACGTGGGAATACGTGGGCATCACGTGGGAATCACGTGGGCAACTCGTGGGCATCACGTGGGCATCACGTGGGCATCACGTGGGAATCACGTGGGAATCACGTGGGTATCACGTGGGCATCACGTGGGAATCACGTGGGCACCACGTGGGAATCACGTGGGTATCACGTGGGAATCACGTGGGAATCACGTGGGCGTCACGTGGGAATCACGTGGGAATCACGTGGGTAACACGTGGGAAACATGTGGGAATCACGTGGGCATCACGTGGGCAACACGTGGGAATCACGTGGGAATCACGTGGGCATCACGTGAGCAACACGTGGGAATGACGTGGGCATCACGTGGGCATCACGTGGGTATCACGTGGGAATCACGTGGGAATCACGCGGGAATCACGTGGACGTAACGTGGGCAACACGTGGGCAACACCTGGGAATCACGTGGGAATCACGTGGGAATCACGTGGGAATCACGTGGGTATCACGTGGACATCACGTGGGAATCACGTATGTATCACGTGGGCATCACGTGGGAATCACGTGGGGATCACCTGGGCAACACGTGGGGATCACGTGGGAATCACGAGGGCATCACGAGGGAATCACGTGGGCATCACGTGGGAATCACGTGGGCATCAACTGGGCATCACGTGTGCAACACGTGGGAATCACATGGGACTCACGTGGGAATCACGTGGGAATCACGTGGGCAACACGTGGGAATCACGTGGGAATCACGTGGGCAACACCTGGAATCACGTGGGAATCACGTGGGCAACACGTGGGCAACACGTGGGAATCACGTGGGAATCACGTGGGAATCAAGTGGGCATCACGTGGGAATCACGTGGGAAACACGTGGGAATCACTTGGGAATCACGTGGGCATCACGTTGGCAACACGTGGGAATCACGTGGGCATCACGTGGGCAACGTGGGAATCACGTGGGCATCACGTGGGAATCACGTGGGCAACACGTGGGAATCACGTGGGCATCACGTGGGAATCACGTGGGCAACACGTGGCCATCACGTGGGCATCACGTGGGAATCACGTGAGAATCACGTGGGAATCACGTGGGCAACACGTGGGAATCACGTGGGAATCACGTGGGCATCACGTGGGAATCACGTGGGAATCACGTGGGGAACACGTGGGCAACACGTGGGAATCACGTGGGAATCACGTGGGCATCACGTGGGAATCACGTGGGAATCAAGTGGGCATCACGTGGGAATCACGTGGTAATCACGTGGGCATCACGTGGGAATCACGTCGGCATCACGTTGGCAACACGTGGGTATCACGTGGGCATCACGTGGGCATCACGTGGGCAACACGTGGGAATCACGTGGGAATCACGTGGGCATCACGTGGGCATCACGTGGGCAACACGTGGGCATCACGTGGGCATCACGTGGGAGTCACGTGGGAATCACGTGGGCATCACGTGGGAATCACGAGAGCATCACGTGGGAATCACGTGTGCAACACGTGGGCATCACGTGGGCATCACGTGGGAATCACGTGGGCATCACGTGGGAATCACGTGGGAGTCACGTGGGAATCAGGTGGGAATCACGTGGGCAACATGTGGGAAACACATGGGAATCACGTGGGCATCACGTGGGAATCACGTATGTATCACGTGGGCATCACGTGGGAATCACGTGGGGATCACCTGGGCAACACGTGGGGATCACGTGGGAATCACGTGGGCATCACGAGGGAATCACGTGGGCATCACGTGGGAATCACGTGGGCATCACGTGGGCATCACGTGTGCAACACGTGGGAATCACGTGGGAATCACGTGGGCATCACGTGGGAATCACGTGGGAATCACGTGGGCATCACGTGGGCAACACGTGGGAATCACGTGGGAATCACGTGGGAATCACGTGGGAATCACGTGGGAATCACGTGGGAAACACGTGGGAATCACGTGGGAATCACGTGGGAATCACGTGGGAATCACGTGGGAATCACGTGGGTATCACGTGGGAATCACAAGAGAATCACGTGGGTATCACGTGGGAATCACGTGGGAATCACGTGGGCATCACGTGGGAATCACGTGGGAATCACGTGGGTATCACGTGGGCATCACGTGGGAATCACGTGGGCAACACGTGGGAATCACGTGGGTATCACGTGGGAATCACGTGGGGATCACGAGGGCAACACATGTGCAACACGTGGGAATCACGCGGGAATCACGTGGGAATCACGTGGGCAACACGTGGGCATCACGTGGGCATCACGTGGGTATCACGTGGGAATCACGTGGGCATCACGTGGGCATCACGTGGGTATCACGTGGGCATCACGAGGGAATCACGTGGGCATCACGTGGGAATCACGTGCGCATCAAGTGGGCATCACGTGTGCAACACGTGGAAATCACGTGGGAATCACGTGGGAATCACGTGGGCAACACGTGGGCATCACGTGGGCATCACGTGGGAGTCACGTGGGAATCACGTGGGCATCACGTGGGAATCACGTGGGAGTCACGTGGGAATCACGTGGGCAACACGTGGGAATCACGTGGGAATCACGTGGGCATCACGTGGGAATCACGTGGGCGTCACTTGGGCATCACGTGGGAATCACGTGGGAATCACGTGGGAATAACGTGGGGATCACGTGGGCATCACGTGGGAATCATGTGGGCAACACGTGGGAATCACGTGGGTATCACGTGGGAATCACGTGGGCATCACGTGGGAATCACGTGGGCATCACTTGGGCATCACGTGGGCATCACGTGGGAATCACGTGGGCAACACGTGGGAATCACGTGGGAATCACTTGGGCAACACCTGGGAATCACGTGGGAATCACGTGGGAATCACGTGGGCAACACGTGGGCAACACGTGGGAATCACGTGGGCATCACGTGGGAATCACGTGGCATCACGTGGGAATCACGTTGGAGTCACGTGGGAATCATGTGGGCATCACGTGGGAATCACGTGGGAATCACGTGGGAATCACGTGGGCAACACGTGGGCATCACGTGGGGGTCACGTGGGAATCACGTGGGAGTCACGTGGGAATCACGTGGGCGTCACGTGGTAATCACGTAGGAGTCACGTGAGAAACACGTGGGAATCACGTGGGAATCAAGTGGGCATCACGTGGGAATCACGTGGGAATACGTGGGCATCACGTGGGAATCACGTGGGCAACTCGTGGGCATCACGTGGGCATCACGTGGGCATCACGTGGGAATCACGTGGGAATAACGTGGGTATCACGTGGGCATCACGTGGGAATCACGTGGGCACCACGTGGGAATCACGTGGGTATCACGTGGGAATCACGTGGGAATCACGTGGGCGTCACGTGGGAATCACGTGGGAATCACGTGGGTAACACGTGGGAAACATGTGGGAATCACGTGGGCATCACGTGGGCAACACGTGGGAATCACGTGGGAATCACGTGGGCATCACGTGGGCAACACGTGGGTAACACGTGGGAAACATGTGGGAATCACGTGGGCATCACGTGGGCAACACGTGGGAATCACGCGGGAATCACGTGGACGTAACGTGGGCAACACGTGGGCAATACGTGGGAATCACGTGGGAATCACGTGGGAATCACGTGGGAATCACGTGGGAATCACGTGGGAATCACGTGGGCATCACGTGGGCATCACGTGGGAATCACGTGGGAGTCACGTGGGAATCACGTGGGCATCACGTGGGAAGCACGAGAGAATCACGTGGGAGTCACGTGTGCAACACGTGGGCATCACGTGGGCATCACGTGGGAATCACGTGGGCATCACGTGGGAATCACGTGGGAGTCACGTGAGAATCAGGTGTGAATCACGTGGGTAACACGTGGGAAACACGTGGGAATCACGTGGTCATCACGTGGGAATCACGTGGGAATCACGTGCGCATCACGTGGGAATCACGTGGGCAACACGTGGTAATCACGTGGGTATCACGTGGGAATCACGTGGGCATCACGTGGGCAACACGTGAGAATCACGTGGGCATCACGTGGGCAACACGTGGGAATCACGTGGGCATCACGTGGGCATCACCTGGGCAACACGTGCTCCTCGTAGTGGCATACTGTTGATCCTCCTCTGATTTTCGCCCCTTGTGTTCTCCTCGTTTTTGTAATTTGCTTTTTTTTTCTTGCTGCTCGTATTCTTCTCCCGTGTTTCTTCGCCTCGGCTTTTTCTCGCGTCTCTTACTCCACGTAGTGCCACACTTTTGATCCTCCTCTGATTTTCGCCCCTTGTGTTCTCCTCGTTTTTGTATTTTGCTTTTCTTTTTCTTGCTCCTCGTATTCTTCTCCCCTGTTTCTTCGCCTCGGGTTTTTCACACTTCTCTTACTCCACGTAGTGGCATACTGTTGATCCTCCTCTGATTTTCGCCCCTTGTGTTCTCCTCGTTTTTGTATTTTGCTTTTTTTTTCTTGCTCCTCGTATTCTTCTCCCCTGTTTCTTCGCCTCGGGTTTTTCACACTTCTCTTACTCCACGTAGTGCCACACTTTTGATCCTCCTCTGATTTTCGGCGCTTGTGTTCTCCTCGTTTTTGTATTTTGCTTTTTTTTTCTTGCTCCTCGTATTCTTCTCCCCTGTTTCTTCACCTCCGGTTTTTCACACTTCTCTTACTCCACGTAGTGGCATACTGTTGATCCTCCTCTGATTTTCGCCCCTTGTGTTCTCCTCGTTTTTGTATTTTGCTTTTTTTTTCTTGCTCCTCGTATTCTTCTCCCCTGTTTCTTCGCCTCGGGTTTTTCACACTTCTCTTACTCCACGTAGTGGCATACTGTTGATCCTCCTCTGATTTTCGCCCCTTTTGTTCTCCTCGTTTTTGTATTTTGCTTTTTTTTCTAGCTTCTCGTATTCTTCTCCCCTGTTTCTTCACCTCGGGTTTTTCACACTTCTCTTACTCCACGTAGTGGCATACTGTTGATCCTCCTCTGATTTTCGCCCCTTGTGTTCTCCTCGTTTTTGTATTTTGCTTTTTTTTTCTTGCTCCTCGTATTCTTCTCCCCTGTTTCTTCACCTCGGGTTTTTCTCACTTCTCTTACTCCACGTAGTGGCATACTGTTGATCCTCCTCTGATTTTCGCCCCTTGTGTTCTCCTCGTTTTTGTATTTTGCTTTTTTTTTCTTGCTCCTCGTATTCTTCTCCCCTGTTTCTTCACCTCGGGTTTTTCACACTTCTCTTACTCCACGTAGTGGCATACTGTTGATCCTCCTCTGATTTTCGCCCCTTGTGTTCTCCTCCTTTTTGTATTTTGCTTTTTTTTTCTTACTCCTCGTATTCTTCTCCCCTGTTTCTTCGCCTCGGGTTTTTCACACTTCTCTTACTCCACGTAGTGGCATACTGTTGATCCTCCTCTGATTTTCGCCCCTTGTGTTCTCCTCGTTTTTGTATTTTGCTTTTTTTTTCTTGCTCCTCGTATTCTTCTCCCATGTTTCTTCACCTCGGGTTTTTCACACTTCTCTTACTCCACGTAGTGGCATACTGTTGATCCTCCTCTGATTTTCGCCCCTTGTGTTCTCCTCGTTTTTGTATTTTGCTTTTTTTTTCTTGCTTCTCGTATTCTTCTCCCCTGTTTCTTCGCCTCGGGTTTTTCACACTTCTCTTACTCCACGTAGTGGCATACTGTTGATCCTCCTCTGATTTTCGCCCCTTGTGTTCTCCTCGTTTTTGTATTTTGCTTTTTTTTTCTTGCTCCTCGTATTCTTCTCCCCTGTTTCTTCGCCTCGGGTTTTTCACACTTCTCTTACTCCACGTAGTGGCATACTGTTGATCCTCCTCTGATTTTCGCCCCTTGTGTTCTCCTCGTTTTTGTATTTTGCTTTTTTTTTCTTGCTCCTCGTACTCTTCTCCCCTGTTTCTTCGCCTCGGGTTTTTCACACTTCTCTTACTCCACGTAGTGCCACACTTTTGATCCTCCTCTGATTTTCGCCCCTTGTGTTCTCCTCGTTTTTGTATTTTGCTTTTTTTTTCTTGCTCCTCTTATTCTTCTCCCCTGTTTGTTCGCCTCGGGTTTTTCACACTGCTCTTGCTCCTCGTAGTTTCATACTGTTGATTCTCCTCTGATTTTCCCCCTTTGTCTGCTCCTCGTTTATGTCTTTTGCTTTTTTTTCTTGCTCCTCGTATTCTTCGCCTCGGGTTTTTCACACTGCTCTTGCTCCTCGTCGTGGCATACTGTTGATCCTCCTCTGATTTTCCCCCCTTGTCTGCTCCTCATTTTTGTCTTTTGCTTTTTTTTTCTTGCTCCTCGCATTCTTCTCCCCTGTTTCTTCGCTTCGGGTTTTTCACACTGCTCTTTCTCTTCGTAGTGGCATACTGTTGATCCTCCTCTGATTTTCCCCCCTTGTCTGCTCCTCGTATTTTTCTTTTTTTTTTTTTTTTTTTTACTCCTTGTATTTTTCTCCCCTTTTTCTTCTCGTGTTTTTCAAACTTTTCTTGCTCGTCGTATTTTTCTGTTTTTTTTTTTGTTGTTCCTCGTATTTTTCTCCCCTTTTCCTGCTCCTGGGATTTTTCATACATTTATTGCTCCTCGTATTTGCACACTTTTGATGCTCCCCTTATTTTTCACCCTTTTCTGCTCCTCGTATTTCTCTGTTTTTTTTTTTTTTGCTCCTCGTATTCTTCTCGCCTTTTTCTTCACCTCGGGTTTTTCACACTTTTCTTGCTCCTCGTATTTTCACACTTTTGATGCTCCTTTATTTTTCACACTTTTCTGCTCCTCGTATTTTTCTGTTTTTTTTTTTTTTTTGCTCCTCATATGTTTCTTCCCTTTTCTTGCTCCTCGTGTTTTTCACAGTTTTCTTGCTCCTCGTATTTTCACACTTTTGATGCTCCTCTTATTTTTCACACTTTTCTGCTCCTCGTATTTTTTGTTTTTGTTTTTTTTCTTTTGCTCCTCGTATATTTCTTCCCTTTTCTTGCTCCTCGTGTTTTTCACAATTTTCTTTCTCCTCGTGTTTTCACACTTTTGAGGCTCCACTCATTTTCCCCACTTTTCTTCTTCTCGTATATTTCTGTTTTTTTTTTTTTGCTCCTCATATTTTTCTCCCCTATTTCTCCTCCTGGGTTTTTTCACACTTTTCTTGCTCCTCGTATTGTCACACTTTTGATACTCCTCTTATTTTCCCCCCTTTTCTGCTCCTCGTATATTTTTGTTTTGGTTTCTTTTTTGCTCCTCGTATTTTTCTCCCATTTTTCTACTCCTGGGATTTTTCACACTTTACTTGCTCCTCGTATTTTCACACTTTTGATGCTCCTATGATCCCGTGGGTATCACTTGAGCATCACGTGGGAATCACGTGGGCATCACGTGGGAATCACGTGGGTATCACGTGGGCATCACGTGGGAATCACGTGGGGATCACCTGGGCAACACGTGGGGATCACGTGGGAATCACGTGGGAATCACGTGGGTATCACGTGGGCAACGCGTGGGAATCACGTGGGATTCAAGTGGGCATCACGTGGGCAACACGTGGGAATCACGTGGGCATCACGTGGGCATCACGTGGGTATTACGTGGGAATCACGTGGGAATCACTCGGGAATCACGTGGACATCACGTGGGCAACACGTGGGCAACACGTGGGAATCACGTGGGAATCACGTGGGCATCACGTGGGCATCACGTGGGAATCACGTGGGAGTCACGTGGGAATCACGTGGGCATCACGTGGGAATCACGAGAGAATCACGTGGGAGTCACGTGTGCAACACGTGGGCATCACGTGGGCCTCACTTGGGAATCACGTGGGAGTCACGTGAGAATCAGGTGGGAATCACGTGGGCAACACGTGGGAAACACGTGGGAATCACGTGGGAATCACGTGGGAATCACGTGGGTATCACGTGGGCATCACGTGGGAATCACGTGGGCAACACGTGGGAATCACGTGGGTATCACGGGGGAATCACGTGGGCATCACGTGTGAATCACGTGGGAATCACGTAGGAATCAAGTGGGCATCACGTGGGAAACACGTGGGAATCACGTGGGCAACACGTGGGAATCACGTGGGTATCAGGTTGGCAACACGTGGGAATACGTGGGCATCACGTGGGCATCACGTGGGCAAACGTGGGAATCACGTGGGCATCACGTGGGCATCACGTGGGAATCACGTGGGCAACACGTGGGCATCACGTGGGCATACGTGGAAATCACGTGGGAGTCACGTGGGAATCACGTGGGCATCACGTGGGAATCACGAGAGAATCACGTGGGAGTCACGTGTGCAACACGTGGGCATCACGTGGGCATCACGTGGGAATCACGTGGGAGTCACGTGAGAATCAGGTGGGAATCACGTGGGCGTCACGTGGTAATCACGTGGGAATCACGTGGGCATCACGTGGGAATCACTTGGGCAACACGTGGCCATCACGTGGGCATCACGTGGGAATCACGTGGGCAACACGTGGGAATCACGTGGGCATCACGTGGGAATCACAAGAGAATCACGTGGGAGTCACGTGTGCAACACGTGGGCATCACGTGGGCATCACGTGGGAATCACGTGGGCATCACGTGGGAATCACGTGGGAGTCACGTGAGAATCAGGTGGGAATCACGTGGGCAACACGTGGGAAACACGTGGGAATCACGTGGGCATCACGTGGGAATCACGTGGGAATCACGTGGGTATCACGTGGGCATCACGTGGGAATCACGTGGGCAACACGTGGGAATCACGTGGGTATCACGTGGGAAACACGTGGGGATCACGAGGGCAACACGTGTGCAACACGTGGGAATCACGTGGGAATCACGTGGGAATCACGTGGGCAACACGTGGGCATCACGTGGGCATCACGTGGGTATCACGTGGGAATCACGTAGGCATCACGTGGGCATCACGTGGGTATCACGTGGGCATCACGTGGGAATCACGTGGGTATCACGTGGGCATCACGAGGGAATCACGTGGGCATCACGTGGGAATCACGTGCGCATCAAGTGGGCATCACGTGTGCAACACGTGGAAATCACGTGGGAATCACGTGGGAATCACGTGGGCAACACGTGGGCATCACGTGGGCATCACGTGGGAATCACGTGGGAGTCACGTGGGAATCACGTGGGCATCACGTGGGAATCACGTGGGAGTCACGTGGGAATCACGTGGGCAACACGTGGGAATCACGTGGGAATCACGTGGGCATCACGTGGGAATCACGTGGGCGTCACGTGGCCATCACGTGGGAATCACGTGGGAATCACGTGGGAATAACGTGGGTATCACGTGGGCATCACGTGGGAATCACGTGGGCAACACGTGGGAATCACGTGGGTATCACGTGGGAATCACGTGGGCATCACGTGGGAATCACGTGGGCATCACTTGGGCATCACGTGGGCATCACGTGGGAATCACGTGGGCAACACGTGGGAATCACGTGGGAATCACGTGGGCAACACCTGGGAATCACGTGGGAATCACGTGGGAATCACGTGGGCAACACGTGGGCAACACGTGGGAATCACGTGGGCATCACGTGGGAATCACGTGGCATCACGTGGGAATCACGTTGGAGTCACGTGGGAATCATGTGGGCATCACGTGGGAATCACGTGGGAATCACGTGGGAATCACGTGGGCAACACGTGGGCATCACGTGGGGGTCACGTGGGAATCACGTGGGAGTCACGTGGGAATCACGTGGGCGTCACGTGGTAATCACGTAGGAGTCACGTGAGAATCACGTGGGAATCACGTGGGAATCAAGTGGGCATCACGTGGGAATCACGTGGGAATACGTGGGCATCACGTGGGAATCACGTGGGCAACTCGTGGGCATCACGTGGGCATCACGTGGGCATCACGTGGGAATCACGTGGGAATCACGTGGGTATCACGTGGGCATCACGTGGGAATCACGTGGGCACCACGTGGGAATCACGTGGGTATCACGTGGGAATCACGTGGGAATCACGTGGGCGTCACGTGGGAATCACGTGGGAATCACGTGGGTAACACGTGGGAAACATGTGGGAATCACGTGGGCATCACGTGGGCAACACGTGGGAATCACGTGGGAATCACGTGGGCATCACGTGAGCAACACGTGGGAATGACGTGGGCATCACGTGGGCATCACGTGGGTATCACGTGGGAATCACGTGGGAATCACGCGGGAATCACGTGGACGTAACGTGGGCAACACGTGGGCAACACCTGGGAATCACGTGGGAATCACGTGGGGAACACGTGGGCAACACGTGGGAATCACGTGGGTATCACGTGGGCATCACGTGGGAATCACGTGGGTATCACGTGGGCATCACGAGGGAATCACGTGGGCATCACGTGGGAATCACGTGCGCATCAAGTGGGCATCACGTGTGCAACACGTGGAAATCACGTGGGAATCACGTGGGAATCACGTGGGCAACACGTGGGCATCACGTGGGCATCACGTGGGAATCACGTGGGAGTCACGTGGGAATCACGTGGGCATCACGTGGGAATCACGTGGGAGTCACGTGGGAATCACGTGGGCAACACGTGGGAATCACGTGGGAATCACGTGGGCATCACGTGGGAATCACGTGGGCGTCACGTGGCCATCACGTGGGAATCACGTGGGAATCACGTGGGAATAACGTGGGTATCACGTGGGCATCACGTGGGAATCACGTGGGCAACACGTGGGAATCACGTGGGTATCACGTGGGAATCACGTGGGCATCACGTGGGAATCACGTGGGCATCACTTGGGCATCACGTGGGCATCACGTGGGAATCACGTGGGCAACACGTGGGAATCACGTGGGAATCACGTGGGCAACACCTGGGAATCACGTGGGAATCACGTGGGAATCACGTGGGCAACACGTGGGAATCACGTGGGCATCACGTGGGAATCACGTGGCATCACGTGGGAATCACGTTGGAGTCACGTGGGAATCATGTGGGCATCACGTGGGAATCACGTGGGAATCACGTGGGAATCACGTGGGCAACACGTGGGCATCACGTGGGGGTCACGTGGGAATCACGTGGGAATCACGTGGGAATCACGTGGGCGTCACGTGGTAATCACGTAGGAGTCACGTGAGAATCACGTGGGAATCACGTGGGAATCAAGTGGGCATCACGTGGGAATCACGTGGGAATACGTGGGCATCACGTGGGAATCACGTGGGCAACTCGTGGGCATCACGTGGGCATCACGTGGGCATCACGTGGGAATCACGTGGGAATCACGTGGGTATCACGTGGGCATCACGTGGGAATCACGTGGGCACCACGTGGGAATCACGTGGGTATCACGTGGGAATCACGTGGGAATCACGTGGGCGTCACGTGGGAATCACGTGGGCATCACGTGGGCAACACGTGGGAATCACGTGGGAATCACGTGGGCATCACGTGAGCAACACGTGGGAATGACGTGGGCATCACGTGGGCATCACGTGGGTATCACGTGGGAATCACGTGGGAATCACGCGGGAATCACGTGGACGTAACGTGGGCAACACGTGGGCAACACCTGGGAATCACGTGGGAATCACGTGGGAATCACGTGGGAATCACGTGGGTATCACGTGGACATCACGTGGGAATCACGTATGTATCACGTGGGCATCACGTGGGAATCACGTGGGGATCACCTGGGCAACACGTGGGGATCACGTGGGAATCACGAGGGCATCACGAGGGAATCACGTGGGCATCACGTGGGAATCACGTGGGCATCAACTGGGCATCACGTGTGCAACACGTGGGAATCACATGGGACTCACGTGGGAATCACGTGGGAATCACGTGGGCAACACGTGGGAATCACGTGGGAATCACGTGGGCAACACCTGGAATCACGTGGGAATCACGTGGGCAACACGTGGGCAACACGTGGGAATCACGTGGGAATCACGTGGGAATCAAGTGGGCATCACGTGGGAATCACGTGGGAAACACGTGGGAATCACTTGGGAATCACGTGGGCATCACGTTGGCAACACGTGGGAATCACGTGGGCATCACGTGGGCAACGTGGGAATCACGTGGGCATCACGTGGGAATCACGTGGGCAACACGTGGGAATCACGTGGGCATCACGTGGGAATCACGTGGGCAACACGTGGCCATCACGTGGGCATCACGTGGGAATCACGTGAGAATCACGTGGGAATCACGTGGGCAACACGTGGGAATCACGTGGGAATCACGTGGGCATCACGTGGGAATCACGTGGGAATCACGTGGGGAACACGTGGGCAACACGTGGGAATCACGTGGGAATCACGTGGGCATCACGTGGGAATCACGTGGGAATCAAGTGGGCATCACGTGGGAATCACGTGGTAATCACGTGGGCATCACGTGGGAATCACGTCGGCATCACGTTGGCAACACGTGGGTATCACGTGGGCATCACGTGGGCATCACGTGGGCAACACGTGGGAATCACGTGGGAATCACGTGGGCATCACGTGGGCATCACGTGGGCAACACGTGGGCATCACGTGGGCATCACGTGGGAGTCACGTGGGAATCACGTGGGCATCACGTGGGAATCACGAGAGCATCACGTGGGAATCACGTGTGCAACACGTGGGCATCACGTGGGCATCACGTGGGAATCACGTGGGCATCACGTGGGAATCACGTGGGAGTCACGTGAGAATCAGGTGGGAATCACGTGGGCAACATGTGGGAAACACATGGGAATCACGTGGGCATCACGTGGGAATCACGTATGTATCACGTGGGCATCACGTGGGAATCACGTGGGGATCACCTGGGCAACACGTGGGGATCACGTGGGAATCACGTGGGCATCACGAGGGAATCACGTGGGCATCACGTGGGAATCACGTGGGCATCAAGTGGGCATCACGTGTGCAACACGTGGGAATCACGTGGGAATCACGTGGGAATCACGTGGGCATCACGTGGGCAACACGTGGGAATCACGTGGGAATCACGTGGGAATCACGTGGGAATCACGTGGGAATCACGTGGGAAACACGTGGGAAACACGTGGGAATCACGTGGGCATCACGTGGGAATCACGTGGGAATCACGTGGGTATCACGTGGGCATCACGTGGGAATCACGTGGGCAACACGTGGGAGTCACTTGGGTATCACGTGGGAATCACGTGGGGATCACGTGGGCAACACGTGGGAATCACGTGGGCATCAAGTGGGCATCACGTGTGCAACACGTGGAAATCACGTGGGAATCACGTGGGAATCACGTGGGAATCACGTGGGAATCACGTGGGAATCACGTGGGCATCACGTGGGCATCACGTTGGAATCACGTGGGAGTCACGTGGGAATCACGTGGGCATCACGTGGGAATCACGAGAGAATCACGTGGGAGTCACGTGTGCAACACGTGGGCATCACGTGGGCATCACGTGGGAATCACGTGGGCATCACGTGGGAATCACGTGGGAGTCACGTGAGAATCAGGTGTGAATCACGTGGGTAACACGTGGGAAACACGTGGGAATCACGTGGTCATCACGTGGGAATCACGTGGGAATCACGTGGGTATCACGTGCGCATCACGTGGGAATCACGTGGGCAACACGTGGTAATCACGTGGGTATCACGTGGGAATCACGTGGGCATCACGTGGGCAACACGTGAGAATCACGTGGGCATCACGTGGGCAACACGTGGGAATCACGTGGGCATCACGTGGGCATCACCTGGGCAACACGTGCTTCTCGTAGTGGCATACTGTTGATCCTCCTCTGATTTTCGCCCCTTGTGTTCTCCTCGTTTTTGTAATTTGCTTTTTTTTTCTTGCTGCTCGTATTCTTCTCCCGTGTTTCTTCGCCTCGGCTTTTTCTCGCTTCTCTTACTCCACGTAGTGCCACACTTTTGATCCTCCTCTGATTTTCGCCCCTTGTGTTCTCCTCGTTTTTGTATTTTGCTTTTCTTTTTCTTGCTCCTCGTATTCTTCTCCCCTGTTTCTTCGCCTCGGGTTTTTCACACTTCTCTTACTCCACGTAGTGGCATACTGTTGATCCTCCTCTGATTTTCGCCCCTTGTGTTCTCCTCGTTTTTGTATTTTGCTTTTTTTTTCTTGCTCCTCGTATTCTTCTCCCCTGTTTCTTCGCCTCGGGTTTTTCACACTTCTCTTACTGCACGTAGTGCCACACTTTTGATCCTCCTCTGATTTTCGGCGCTTGTGTTCTACTCGTTTTTGTATTTTGCTTTTTTTTTCTTGCTCCTCGTATTCTTCTCCCCTGTTTCTTCGCCTCGGGTTTTTCACACTTCTCTTACTCCACGTAGTGGCATACTGTTGATCCTCCGTGATTTTCGCCCCTTGTGTTCTCCTCGTTTTTGTATTTTGCTTTTTTTTTCTTGCTCCTCGTATTCTTCTCCCCTGTTTCTTCGCATCAGCATTTTCACACTTCTCTTACTCCACGTAGTGGCATACTGTTGATCCTCCTCTGATTTTCGCCCCTTGTGTTCTCCTCGTTTTTGTATTTTGCTTTTTTTTTCTTGCTCCTCGTATTCTTCTCCCCGGTTTCTTCGCCTCGGGTTTTTCACACTTCTCTTACTCCACGTAGTGGCTTACTGTTGATCCTCCTCTGATTTTCGCCCCTTGTGTTCTCCTCGTTTTTGTATTTTGCTTTTTTTTTCTTGCTCCTCGTATTCTTCTCCCCTGTTTCTTCACCTCGGGTTTTTCACACTTCTCTTACTCCACGTAGTGGCATACTGTTGATCCTCCTCTGATTTTCGCCCCTTGTGTTCTCCTCGTTTTTGTATTTTGCTTTTTTTTTCTTGCTCCTCATATTCTTCTCCCCTGTTTCTTCGCATCAGCATTTTCACACTTCTCTTACTCCACGTAGTGGCATACTGTTGATCCTCCTCTGATTTTCGCCCCTTGTGTTCTCCTCGTTTTTGTATTTTGCTTTTTTTTTCTTGCTCCTCGTATTCTTCTCCCCTGTTTCTTCACGTCGGGTTTTTCCCACTTCTCTTACTCCACGTAGTGGCATACTGTTGACCCTCCTCTTATTTTCGCCCCTTGTGTTCTCCTCGTTTTTGTATTTTGCTTTTTTTTTCTTGCTCCTCGTATTCTTCTCCCCTGTTTCTTCACCTCGGGTGTTTCACACTTCTCTTACTCCACGTAGTGCCAGACTTTTGATCCTCCTCTGATTTTCGCCCCTTGTGTTCTCCTCGTTTTTGTATTTTGCTTTTTTTTTCTTGCTCCTCGTATTCTTCTCCCCTGTTTCTTCGCCTCGGGTTTTTCACACTTCTCTCACTCCACGTAGTGGCATACTGTTGATCCTCCTCTGATTTTCGCCCCTTGTGTTCTCCTCGTTTTTGTATTTTGCTTTTTTTTTCTTGCTCCTCGTATTCTTCTCCCCTGTTTCTTCGCCTCGGGTTTTTCACACTTCTCTTACTCCACGTAGTGGCATACTGTTGATCCTCCTCTGATTTTCGCCCCTTGTGTTCTCCTCGTTTTTGTATTTTGCTTTTTTTTTCTTGCTCCTCGTACTCTTCTCCCCTGTTTCTTCGCCTCGGGTTTTTCACACTTCTCTTACTCCACGTAGTGCCACACTTTTGATCCTCCTCTGATTTTCGCCCCTTGTGTTCTCCTCGTTTTTGTATTTTGCTTTTTTTTTCTTGCTCCTCTTATTCTTCTCCCCTGTTTGTTCGCCTCGGGTTTTTCACACTGCTCTTGCTCCTCGTAGTTTCATACTGTTGATTCTCCTCTGATTTTCCCCCTTTGTCTGCTCCTCGTTTATGTCTTTTGCTTTTTTTTCTTGCTCCTCGTATTCTTCGCCTCGGGTTTTTCACACTGCTCTTGCTCCTCGTCGTGGCATACTGTTGATCCTCCTCTGATTTTCCCCCCTTGTCTGCTCCTCATTTTTGTCTTTTGCTTTTTTTTTCTTGCTCCTCGCATTCTTCTCCCCTGTTTCTTCGCTTCGGGTTTTTCACACTGCTCTTTCTCTTCGTAGTGGCATACTGTTGATCCTCCTCTGATTTTCCCCCCTTGTCTGCTCCTCGTATTTTTCTTTTTTTTTTTTTTTTTTTTACTCCTTGTATTTTTCTCCCCTTTTTCTTCTCGTGTTTTTCAAACTTTTCTTGCTCGTCGTATTTTTCTGTTTTTTTTTTTTGTTGTTCCTCGTATTTTTCTCCCCTTTTCCTGCTCCTGGGATTTTTCATACATTTATTGCTCCTCGTATTTGCGCACTTTTGATGCTCCCCTTATTTTTCACCCTTTTCTGCTCCTCGTATTTCTCTGTTTTTTTTTTTTTTGCTCCTCGTATTCTTCTCGCCTTTTTCTTCACCTCGGGTTTTTCACACTTTTCTTGCTCCTCGTATTTTCACACTTTTGATGCTCCTTTATTTTTCACACTTTTCTGCTCCTCGTATTTTTCTGTTTTTTTTTTTTTTTTGCTCCTCATATGTTTCTTCCCTTTTCTTGCTCCTCGTGTTTTTCACAGTTTTCTTGCTCCTCGTATTTTCACACTTTTGATGCTCCTCTTATTTTTCACACTTTTCTGCTCCTCGTATTTTTTGTTTTTGTTTTTTTTCTTTTGCTCCTCGTATATTTCTTCCCTTTTCTTGCTCCTCGTGTTTTTCACAATTTTCTTTCTCCTCGTGTTTTCACACTTTTGAGGCTCCACTCATTTTCCCCACTTTTCTTCTTCTCGTATATTTCTGTTTTTTTTTTTTTGCTCCTCATATTTTTCTCCCCTATTTCTCCTCCTGGGTTTTTTCACACTTTTCTTGCTCCTCGTATTGTCACACTTTTGATACTCCTCTTATTTTCCCCCCTTTTCTGCTCCTCGTATATTTTTGTTTTGGTTTCTTTTTTGCTCCTCGTATTTTTCTCCCATTTTTCTACTCCTGGGATTTTTCACACTTTACTTGCTCCTCGTATTTTCACACTTTTGATGCTCCTATGATCCCGTGGGTATCACTTGAGCATCACGTGGGAATCACGTGGGCATCACGTGGGAATCACGTGGGCATCACGTGGGAATCACGTGGGGATCACCTGGGCAACACGTGGGGATCACGTGGGAATCACGTGGGAATCACGTGGGTATCACGTGGGCAACGCGTGGGAATCACGTGGGAATCAAGTGGGCATCACGTGGGCAACACGTGGGAATCACGTGGGCATCACGTGGGCATCACGTGGGTATTACGTGGGAATCACGTGGGAATCACTCGGGAATCACGTGGACATCACGTGGGCAACACGTGGGCAACACGTGGGAATCACGTGGGAATCACGTGGGCATCACGTGGGCATCACGTGGGAATCACGTGGGAGTCACGTGGGAATCACGTGGGCATCACGTGGGAATCACGAGAGAATCACGTGGGAGTCACGTGTGCAACACGTGGGCATCACGTGGGCCTCACTTGGGAATCACGTGGGAGTCACGTGAGAATCAGGTGGGAATCACGTGGGCAACACGTGGGAAACACGTGGGAATCACGTGGGAATCACGTGGGAATCACGTGGGAATCACGTGGGTATCACGTGGGCATCACATGGGAATCACGTGGGCAACACGTGGGAATCACGTGGGTATCACGGGGGAATCACGTGGGCATCACGTGTGAATCACGTGGGAATCACGTAGGAATCAAGTGGGCATCACGTGGGAAACACGTGGGAATCACGTGGGCATCACGTGGGAATCACGTGGGCATCAGGTTGGCAACACGTGGGAATCACGTGGGCATCACGTGGGCATCACGTGGGCAAACGTGGGAATCACGTGGGCATCACGTGGGCATCACGTGGGAATCACGTGGGCAACACGTGGGCATCACGTGGGCATCACGTGGGAATCACGTGGGAGTCACGTGGGAATCACGTGGGCATCACGTGGGAATCACGAGAGAATCACGTGGGAGTCACATGTGCAACACGTGGGCATCACGTGGGCATCACGTGGGAATCACGTGGGAGTCACGTGAGAATCAGGTGGGAATCACGTGGGCGTCACGTGGTAATCACGTGGGAATCACGTGGGCATCACGTGGGAATCACGTGGGCAACACGTGGCCATCACGTGGGCATCACGTGGGAATCACGTGGGCAACACGTGGGAATCACGTGGGCATCACGTGGGAATCACAAGAGAATCACGTGGGAGTCACGTGTGCAACACGTGGGCATCACGTGGGCATCACGTGGGAATCACGTGGGCATCACGTGGGAATCACGTGGGAGTCACGTGAGAATCAGGTGGGAATCACGTGGGCAACACGTGGGAAACACGTGGGAATCACGTGGGCATCACGTGGGCATCACGTGGGAATCACGTGGGTATCACGTGGGCATCACGTGGGAATCACGTGGGCAACACGTGGGAATCACGTGGGTATCACGTGGGAATCACGTGGGGATCACGAGGGCAACACGTGTGCAACACGTGGGAATCACGTGGGAATCACGTGGGAATCACGTGGGCAACACGTGGGCATCACGTGGGCATCACGTGGGTATCACGTGGGAATCACGTGGGCATCACGTGGGCATCACGTGGGTATCACGTGGGCATCACGTGGGAATCACGTGGGAATCACGTGGGAGTCACGTGGGAATCACGTGGGCATCACGTGGGAATCACGTGGGAGTCACGTGGGAATCACGTGGGCAACACGTGGGAATCACGTGGGAATCACGTGGGCATCACTTGGGAATCACGTGGGCGTCACGTGGGCATCACGTGGGAATCACGTGGGAATCACGTGGGAATAACGTGGGTATCACGTGGGCATCACGTGGGAATCACGTGGGCAACACGTGGGAATCACGTGGGTATCACGTGGGAATCACGTGGGCATCACGTGGGAATCACGTGGGCATCACTTGGGCATCACGTGGGCATCACGTGGGAATCACGTGGGCAACACGTGGGAATCACGTGGGAATCACGTGGGCAACACCTGGGAATCACGTGGGAATCACGTGGGAATCACGTGGGCAACACGTGGGCAACACGTGGGAATCACGTGGGCATCACGTGGGAATCACGTGGCATCACGTGGGAATCACGTTGGAGTCACGTGGGAATCATGTGGGCATCACGTGGGAATCACGTGGGAATCACGTGGGAATCACGTGGGCAACACGTGGGCATCACGTGGGGGTCACGTGGGAATCACGTGGGAGTCACGTGGGAATCACGTGGGCGTCACGTGGTAATCACGTAGGAGTCACGTGAGAATCACGTGGGAATCACGTGGGAATCAAGTGGGCATCACGTGGGAATCACGTGGGAATACGTGGGCATCACGTGGGAATCACGTGGGCAACTCGTGGGCATCACGTGGGCATCACGTGGGCATCACGTGGGAATCACGTGGGAATCACGTGGGTATCACGTGGGCATCACGTGGGAATCACGTGGGCACCACGTGGGAATCACGTGGGTATCACGTGGGAATCACGTGGGAATCACGTGGGCGTCACGTGGGAATCACGTGGGAATCACGTGGGTAACACGTGGGAAACATGTGGGAATCACGTGGGCATCACGTGGGCAACACGTGGGAATCACGTGGGAATCACGTGGGCATCACGTGAGCAACACGTGGGAATGACGTGGGCATCACGTGGGCATCACGTGGGTATCACGTGGGAATCACGTGGGAATCACGCGGGAATCACGTGGACGTAACGTGGGCAACACGTGGGCAACACCTGGGAATCACGTGGGAATCACGTGGGAATCACGTGGGAATCACGTGGGTATCACGTGGACATCACGTGGGAATCACGTATGTATCACGTGGGCATCACGTGGGAATCACGTGGGGATCACCTGGGCAACACGTGGGGATCACGTGGGAATCACGTGGGCATCACGAGGGAATCACGTGGGCATCACGTGGGAATCACGTGGGCATCAACTGGGCATCACGTGTGCAACACGTGGGAATCACATGGGACTCACGTGGGAATCACGTGGGAATCACGTGGGCAACACGTGGGAATCACGTGGGAATCACGTGGGCAACACCTGGAATCACGTGGGAATCACGTGGGCAACACGTGGGCAACACGTGGGAATCACGTGGGAATCACGTGGGCAACACCTGGAATCACGTGGGAATCAAGTGGGCATCACGTGGGAATCACGTGGGAAACACGTGGGAATCACTTGGGAATCACGTGGGCATCACGTTGGCAACACGTGGGAATCACGTGGGCATCACGTGGGAAACGTGGGAATCACGTGGGCATCACGTGGGAATCACGTGGGCAACACGTGGGAATCACGTGGGCATCACGTGGGAATCACGTGGGCAACACGTGGCCATCACGTGGGCATCACGTGGGAATCACGTGAGAATCACGTGGGAATCACGTGGGCAACACGTGGGAATCACGTGGGAATCACGTGGGCATCACGTGGGAATCACGTGGGAATCACGTGGGGAACACGTGGGCAACACGTGGGAATCACGTGGGAATCACGTGGGCATCACGTGGGAATCACGTGGGAATCAAGTGGGCATCACGTGGGAATCACGTGGTAATCACGTGGGCATCACGTGGGAATCACGTCGGCATCACGTTGGCAACACGTGGGTATCACGTGGGCATCACGTGGGCATCACGTGGGCAACACGTGGGAATCACGTGGGCATCACGTGGGCATCACGTGGGCAACACGTGGGCATCACGTGGGCATCACGTGGGAGTCACGTGGGAATCACGTGGGCATCACGTGGGAATCACGAGAGCATCACGTGGGAATCACGTGTGCAACACGTGGGAATCACGTGGGCATCACGTGGGAATCACGTGGGCATCACGTGGGAATCACGTGGGAGTCACGTGAGAATCAGGTGGGAATCACGTGGGCAACATGTGGGAAACACATGGGAATCACGTGGGCATCACGTGGGAATCACGTATGTATCACGTGGGCATCACGTGGGAATCACGTGGGGATCACCTGGGCAACACGTGGGGATCACGTGGGAATCACGTGGGCATCACGAGGGAATCACGTGGGCATCACGTGGGAATCACGTGGGCATCAAGTGGGCATCACGTGTGCAACACGTGGGAATCACGTGGGAATCACGTGGGCATCACGTGGGAATCACGTGGGAATCACGTGGGCATCACGTGGGCAACACGTGGGAATCACGTGGGAATCACGTGGGAATCACGTGGGAATCACGTGGGAATCACGTGGGAATCACGTGGGAAACACGTGGGAAACACGTGGGAATCACGTGGGAATCACGTGGGAATCACGTGGGCATCACGTGGGAATCACGTGGGCAACACGTGGGAGTCACTTGGGTATCACGTGGGAATCACGTGGGGATCACGTGGGCAACACGTGGGAATCACGTAGGCATCAAGTGGGCATCACGTGTGCAATACGTGGAAATCACGTGGGAATCACGTGGGAATCACGTGGGAATCACGTGGGAATCACGTGGGAATCACGTGGGCATCACGTGGGCATCACGTGGGAATCACGTGGGAGTCACGTGGGAATCACGTGGGCATCACGTGGGAATCACGAGAGAATCACGTGGGAGTCACGTGTGCAACACGTGGGCATCACGTGGGCATCACGTGGGAATCACGTGGGCATCACGTGGGAATCACGTGGGAGTCACGTGAGAATCAGGTGTGAATCACGTGGGTAACACGTGGGAAACACGTGGGAATCACGTGGTCATCACGTGGGAATCACGTGGGAATCACGTGGGTATCACGTGCGCATCACGTGGGAATCACGTGGGCAACACGTGGTAATCACGTGGGTATCACGTGGGAATCACGTGGGCATCACGTGGGCAACACGTGAGAATCACGTGGGCATCACGTGGGCAACACGTGGGAATCACGTGGGCATCACGTGGGCATCACCTGGGCAACACGTGCTCCTCGTAGTGGCATACTGTTGATCCTCCTCTGATTTTCGCCCCTTGTGTTCTCCTCGTTTTTGTAATTTGCTTTTTTTTTCTTGCTGCTCGTATTCTTCTCCCGTGTTTCTTCGCCTCGGCTTTTTCTCGCTTCTCTTACTCCACGTAGTGCCACACTTTTGATCCTCCTCTGATTTTCGCCCCTTGTGTTCTCCTCGTTTTTGTATTTTGCTTTTCTTTTTCTTGCTCCTCGTATTCTTCTCCCCTGTTTCTTCGCCTCGGGTTTTTCACACTTCTCTTACTCCACGTAGTGGCATACTGTTGATCCTCCTCTGATTTTCGCCCCTTGTGTTCTCCTCGTTTTTGTATTTTGCTTTTTTTTTCTTGCTCCTCGTATTCTTCTCCCCTGTTTCTTCGCCTCGGGTTTTTCACACTTCTCTTACTGCACGTAGTGCCACACTTTTGATCCTCCTCTGATTTTCGGCGCTTGTGTTCTACTCGTTTTTGTATTTTGCTTTTTTTTTCTTGCTCCTCGTATTCTTCTCCCCTGTTTCTTCGCCTCGGGTTTTTCACACTTCTCTTACTCCACGTAGTGGCATACTGTTGATCCTCCTCTGATTTTCGCCCCTTGTGTTCTCCTAGTTTTTGTCTTTTGCTTTTTTTTTCTTGCTCCTCGCATTCTTCTCCCCTGTTTCTTCGCTTCGGGTTTTTCACACTGCTCTTTCTCTTCGTAGTGGCATACTGTTGATCCTCCTCTGATTTTCCCCCCTTGTCTGCTCCTCGTATTTTTCTTTTTTTTTTTTTTTTTTTTTACTCCTTGTATTTTTCTCCCCTTTTTCTTCTCGTGTTTTTCAAACTTTTCTTGCTCGTCGTATTTTTCTGTTTTTTTTTTTTGTTGTTCCTCGTATTTTTCTCCCCTTTTCCTGCTCCTGGGATTTTTCATACATTTATTGCTCCTCGTATTTGCACACTTTTGATGCTCCCCTTTTTTTTCCCCCTTTTCTGCTCCTCGTATTTCTCTGTTTTTTTTTTTTTTTGCTCCTCGTATTCTTCTCGCCTTTTTCTTCACCTCGGGTTTTTCACACTTTTCTTGCTCCTCGTATTTTCACACTTTTGATGCTCCTTTATTTTTCACACTTTTCTGCTCCTCGTATTTTTCTGTTTTTTTTTTTTTTTTGCTCCTCATATGTTTCTTCCCTTTTCTTGCTCCTCGTGTTTTTCACAGTTTTCTTGCTCCTCGTATTTTCACACTTTTGATGCTCCTCTTATTTTTCACACTTTTCTGCTCCTCGTATTTTTTGTTTTTGTTTTTTTTCTTTTGCTCCTCGTATATTTCTTCCCTTTTCTTGCTCCTCGTGTTTTTCACAATTTTCTTTCTCCTCGTGTTTTCACACTTTTGAGGCTCCACTCATTTTCCCCACTTTTCTTCTTCTCGTATATTTCTGTTTTTTTTTTTTTTGCTCCTCATATTTTTCTCCCCTATTTCTCCTCCTGGGTTTTTTCACACTTTTCTTGCTCCTCGTATTGTCACACTTTTGATACTCCTCTTATTTTCCCCCCTTTTCTGCTCCTCGTATATTTTTGTTTTGGTTTCTTTTTTGCTCCTCGTATTTTTCTCCCATTTTTCTACTCCTGGGATTTTTCACACTTTACTTGCTCCTCGTATTTTCACACTTTTGATGCTCCTATGATCCCGTGGGTATCACTTGAGCATCACGTGGGAATCACGTGGGCATCACGTGGGAATCACGTGGGCATCACGTGGGAATCACGTGGGCATCACGTGGGAATCACGTGGGGATCACCTGGGCAACACGTGGGGATCACGTGGGAATCACGTGGGAATCACGTGGGTATCACGTGGGCAACGCGTGGGAATCACGTGGGAATCAAGTGGGCATCACGTGGGCAACACGTGGGAATCACGTGGGCATCACGTGGGCATCACGTGGGTATTACGTGGGAATCACGTGGGAATCACTCGGGAATCACGTGGACATCACGTGGGCAACACGTGGGCAACACGTGGGAATCACGTGGGAATCACGTGGGCATCACGTGGGCATCACGTGGGAATCACGTGGGAGTCACGTGGGAATCACGTGGGCATCACGTGGGAATCACGAGAGAATCACGTGGGAGTCACGTGTGCAACACGTGGGCATCACGTGGGCCTCACTTGGGAATCACGTGGGAGTCACGTGAGAATCAGGTGGGAATCACGTGGGCAACACGTGGGAAACACGTGGGAATCACGTGGGAATCACGTGGGAATCACGTGGGAATCACGTGGGTATCACGTGGGCATCACATGGGAATCACGTGGGCAACACGTGGGAATCACGTGGGTATCACGGGGGAATCACGTGGGCATCACGTGTGAATCACGTGGGAATCACGTAGGAATCAAGTGGGCATCACGTGGGAAACACGTGGGAATCACGTGGGAATCACGTGGGAATCACGTGGGTATCACGGGGGAATCACGTGGGCAACACGTGGGAATCACGTGGGTATCACGGGGGAATCACGTGGGCAACACGTGGGAATCACGTGGGTATCACGGGGGAATCACGTGGGCATCACGTGTGAATCACGTGGGAATCACGTAGGAATCAAGTGGGCATCACGTGGGAAACACGTGGGAATCACGTGGGAATCACGTGGGAATCACGTGGGCATCACGTGTGAATCACGTGGGAATCACGTAGGAATCACGTGGGCAACACGTGGGCAACACGTGGGAATCACGTGGGAATCACGTGGGAATCAAGTGGGCATCACGTGGGAATCACGTGGGAAACACGTGGGAATCACTTGGGAATCACGTGGGCATCACGTTGGCAACACGTGGGAATCACGTGGGCATCACGTGGGCAACGTGGGAATCACGTGGGCATCACGTGGGAATCACGTGGGAAACACGTGGGAATCACTTGGGAATCACGTGGGCATCACGTTGGCAACACGTGGGAATCACGTGGGCATCACGTGGGCAACGTGGGAATCACGTGGGCATCACGTGGGAATCACGTGGGCAACACGTGGGAATCACGTGGGCATCACGTGGGAATCACGTGTGAATCACGTGGGCAACACGTGGCCATCACGTGGGCATCACGTGGGAATCACGTGAGAATCACGTGGGAATCACGTGGGCAACACGTGGGAATCACGTGGGAATCACGTGGGCATCACGTGGGAATCACGTGGGAATCACGTGGGAATCACGTGGGGAACACGTGGGCAACACGTGGGAATCACGTGGGAATCACGTGGGCATCACGTGGGAATCACGTGGGAATCAAGTGGGCATCACGTGGGAATCACGTGGGAATCACGTGGGCATCACGTGGGAATCACGTGGGCATCACGTGGGCAACACGTGGGAATCACGTGGGCATCACGTGGGCATCACGTGGGCAACACGTGGGAATCACGTGGGAATCACGTGGGCATCACGTGGGCATCACGTGGGCAACACGTGGGCATCACGGGGGCATCACGTGGGAGTCACGTGGGAATCACGTGGGAGTCACGTGGGCATCATGTGGGCATCACGTGGGCAACACGTGGGCATCACGTGGGCATCACGTGGGAGTCACGTGGGAATCACGTGGGCATCACGTGGGAATCACGAGAGCATCACGTGGGAATCACGTGGGAATCACGTGGGAATCACGTGGGAATCACGTGGGAATCACGTGGGGATCACGTGGGAAACACGTGGGGATCACGTGGGAATCACGTGGGCATCACGAGGGAATCACGTGGGAATCACGTGGGCAACACGTGTGCAACACCTGGGAATCACGTGGGCAACACGTGGGCAACACGTGGGAATCACGTGGGCATCACGTTGGCAACACGTGGGAATCACGTGGGAATCACGTGAGAATCACGTGGGAATCACGTGGGCAACACGTGGGAATCACGTGGGAATCACGTGGGCATCACGTGGGAATCACGTGGGAATCACGTGGGCAACACCTGGGAATCACGTGGGAATCACGTGGGAATCACGTGGGCAACACGTGGGCAACACGTGGAAATCACGTGGGAATCACGTGGACATCACGTGGGAATCACGTGGAAATCACGTAGAAATCAAGTGGGCATCACGTGGGAATCACGTGGGAATCACGTGGGCATCACGTGGGAATCACGTGGGCATCACGTTGGCAACACGTGGGAATCACGTGGGCATCACGTGGGCATCACGTGGGCAACACGTGGGCATCACGTGGGAATCACGTGGGCATCACGTGGGCATCACGTGGGAATCACGTGGGCATCACGTGGGCATCACGTGGGCATCACGTGGGAATCACGTGGGCGTCACGTGGGAATCACGTGGGCATCACGTGGGAATCACGAGGGAATCACGTGGGAGTCACGTGTGCAACACGTGGGCATCACGTGGGCATCACGTGGGAATCACGTGGGCATCACGTGGGAATCACGTGGGAGTCACGTGAGAATCAGGTGGGAATCACGTGGGCAACACGTGGGAATCACGTGGGAATCACGTGGGCATCACGTGGGAATCACGTGGGAATCACGTGGGTATCACGTGGGCATCACGTGGGAATCACGTGGGCATCACGTGGGAATCACGTGGGGATCACCTGGGCAACACGTGGGGATCACGTGGGAATCACGTGGGCATCACGAGGGAATCGGGTGGGAGTCACGTGGGAATCACGTGGGAATCACGTGGGCATCACGTGGGCATCACGTGGGAATCAGGTGGGAGTCACGTGGGAATCACGTGGGAATCACGAGAGAATCACGTGGGAGTCACGTGTGCAACACGTGGGCATCACGTGGGCATCACGTGGGAATCACGTGGGCATCACGTGGGAATCACGTGGGGATCACCTGGGCAACACGTGGGGATCCCGTGGGAATCACGTGGGCATCACGAGGGAATCACGTGGGCATCACGTGGGAATCACGTGGGCATCAAGTGGGCATCACGTGTGCAACACGTGGGAATCACGTGGGAATCACGTGGGAATCACGTGGGAATCACGTGGGCATCACGTTGGCAACACGTGGGAATCACGTGGGAATCACGTGAGAATCACGTGGGAATCACGTGGGGATCACGTGGGCAACACGTGGGGATCACGTGGGAATCACGTGGGAATCACGTGTGAATCACGTGGGCAACACGTGGCCATCACGTGGGCATCACGTGGGAATCACGTGAGAATCACGTGGGAATCACGTGGGCAACACGTGGGAATCACGTGGGAATCACGTGGGCATCACGTGGGAATCACGTGGGGAACACGTGGGCAACACGTGGGAATCACGTGAGAATCACGTGGGAATCACGTGGGGATCACGTGGGCATCACGTGGGAATCACGTATGTATCACGTGGGCATCACGTGGGAATCACGTGGGGATCACCTGGGCAACACGTGGGGATCACGTGGGAATCACGTGGGCATCACGAGGGAATCACGTGGGCATCACGTGGGAATCACGTGGGCATCAACTGGGCATCACGTGTGCAACACGTGGGAATCACGTGGGACTCACGTGGGAATCACGTGGGAATCACGTGGGCAACACGTGGGACTCACGTGGGAATCACGTGGGCAACACCTGGAATCACGTGGGAATCACGTGGGAATCACGTGGGCAACACGTGGGCAACACGTGGGAATCACGTGGGAATCACGTGGGAATCAAGTGGGCATCACGTGGGAATCACGTGGGAAACACGTGGGAATCACTTGGGAATCACGTGGGCATCACGTTGGCAACACGTGGGAATCACGTGGGCATCACGTGGGCAACGTGGGAATCACGTGGGCATCACGTGGGAATCACGTGGGCAACACGTGGGAATCACGTGGGCATCACGTGGGAATCACGTGGGAATCACGTGGGCAACACGTGGGAATCACGTGGGCATCACGTTGGCAACACGTGGGAATCACGTGGGCATCACGTGGGCATCACGTGGGAATCACGTATGTATCACGTGGGCATCACGTGGGAATCACGTGGGGATCACCTGGGCAACACGTGGGGATCACGTGGGAATCACGTGGGCATCACGAGGGAATCACGTGGGCATCACGTGGGAATCACGTGGGCATCAACTGGGCATCACGTGTGCAACACGTGGGAATCACGTGGGACTCACGTGGGAATCACGTGGGAATCACGTGGGCAATACGTGGGAATCACGTGGGAATCACGTGGGCAACACCTGGAATCACGTGGGAATCACGTGGGCAACACGTGGGCAACACGTGGGAATCACGTGGGAATCACGTGGGAATCAAGTGGGCATCACGTGGGAATCACGTGGGAAACACGTGGGAATCACTTGGGAATCACGTGGGCATCACGTTGGCAACACGTGGGAATCACGTGGGCATCACGTGGGCAACGTGGGAATCACGTGGGCATCACGTGGGAATCACGTGGGAAACACGTGGGAATCACTTGGGAATCACGTGGGCATCACATTGGCAACACGTGGGAATCACGTGGGCATCACGTGGGAAACGTGGGAATCACGTGGGCATCACGTGGGAATCACGTGGGCAACACGTGGGAATCACGTGGGCATCACGTGGGAATCACGTGTGAATCACGTGGGCAACACGTGGCCATCACGTGGGCATCACGTGGGAATCACGTGAGAATCACGTGGGAATCACGTGGGAATCACGTGGGAATCAAGTGGGCATCACGTGGGAATCACGTGGGAAACACGTGGGAATCACTTGGGAATCACGTGGGCATCACGTTGGCAACACGTGGGAATCACGTGGGCATCACGTGGGCAACGTGGGAATCACGTGGGCATCACGTGGGAATCACGTGGGAAACACGTGGGAATCACTTGGGAATCACGTGGGCATCACATTGGCAACACGTGGGAATCACGAGGGCATCACGTGGGCAACGTGGGAATCACGTGGGCATCACGTGGGAATCACGTGGGCAACACGTGGGAATCACGTGGGCATCACGTGGGAATCACGTGTGAATCACGTGGGCAACACGTGGCCATCACGTGGGCATCACGTGGGAATCACGTGAGAATCACGTGGGAATCACGTGGGAAACACGTGGGAATCACGTGGGAATCACGTGGGCATCACGTGGGAATCACGTGGGAATCACGTGGGAATCACGTGGGGAACATGTGGGCAACACGTGGGAATCACGTGGGAATCACGTGGGCATCACGTGGGAATCACGTGGGAATCACGTGGGCATCACGTGGGAATCACGTGGGAATCACGTGGGCATCACGTGGGAATCACGTGGGCATCACGTTGGCAACACGTGGGAATCACGTGGGAATCACGTGGGCATCACGTGGGCATCACGTGGGCAACACGTGGGCATCACGTGGGCATCACGTGGGAGTCACGTGGGAATCACGTGGGAATCACGTGGGCATCACGTGGGCATCACGTGGGCAACACGTGGGCATCACGTGGGCATCACGTGGGAGTCACGTGGGAATCACGTGGGCATCACGTGGGAATCACGAGAGCATCACGTGGGAATCACGTGGGCAACACGTGGGCATCACGTGGGCATCACGTGGGAGTCACGTGGGCATCACGTGGGAATCACATGGGAATCAAGTGGGTATCACGTGGGAATCACGTGGGAATCACGTGGGCATCACGTGGGAATCACGTGGGCATCACGTTGGCAACACGTGGGAATCACGTGGGAATCACGTGAGAATCACGTGGGAATCACGTGGGGATCACGTGGGCAACACGTGGGGATCACGTGGGAATCACGTGGGCATCACGAGGGAATCACGTGGGAATCACGTGGGCAACACGTGTGCAACACCTGGGAATCACGTGGGCAACACGTGGGCAACACGTGGGAATCACGTGGGCATCACGTTGGCAACACGTGGGAATCACGTGGGAATCACGTGAGAATCACGTGGGAATCACGTGGGCAACACGTGGGAATCACGTGGGAATCACGTGGGCATCACGTGGGAATCACGTGGGAATCACGTGGGCAACACCTGGGAATCACGTGGGAATCACGTGGGAATCACGTGGGCAACACGTGGGCAACACGTGGGAATCACGTGGGAATCACGTGGGCATCACGTGGGAATCACGTGGAAATCACGTAGGAATCAAGTGGGCATCACGTGGGAATCACGTGGGAATCACGTGGGCATCACGTGGGAATCACGTGGGCATCACGTTGGCAACACGTGGGAATCACGTGGGCATCACGTGGGCATCACGTGGGCAACACGTGGGAATCACGTGGGAATCACGTGGGCATCACGTGGGCATCACGTGGGAATCACGTGGGCAACACGTGGGCATCACGTGGGCATCACGTGGGAATCACGTGGGCGTCACGTGGGAATCACGTGGGCATCACGTGGGAATCACGAGAGAATCACGTGGGAGTCACGTATGCAACACGTGGGCATCACGTGGGCATCACGTGGGAATCACGTGGGCATCACGTGGGAATCACGTGGGAGTCACGTGAGAATCAGGTGGGAATCACGTGGGCAACACGTGGGAATCACGTGGGAATCACGTGGGCATCACGTGGGAATCACGTGGGAATCACGTGGGTATCACGTGGGCATCACGTGGGAATCACGTGGGCATCACGTGGGAATCACGTGGGGATCACCTGGGCAACACGTGGGGATCACGTGGGAATCACGTGGGCATCACGAGGGAATCGGGTGGGAGTCACGTGGGAATCACGTGGGAATCACGTGGGCATCACGTGGGCATCACGTGGGAATCAGGTGGGAGTCACGTGGGAATCACGTGGGAATCACGAGAGAATCACGTGGGAGTCACGTGTGCAACACGTGGGCATCACGTGGGCATCACGTGGGAATCACGTGGGCATCACGTGGGAATCACGTGGGGATCACCTGGGCAACACGTGGGGATCCCGTGGGAATCACGTGGGCATCACGAGGGAATCACGTGGGCATCACGTGGGAATCACGTGGGCATCAAGTGGGCATCACGTGTGCAACACGTGGGAATCACGTGGGAATCACGTGGGAATCACGTGGGAATCACGTGGGCATCACGTTGGCAACACGTGGGAATCACGTGGGAATCACGTGAGAATCACGTGGGAATCACGTGGGGATCACGTGGGCAACACGTGGGGATCACGTGGGAATCACGTGGGCATCACGAGGGAATCACGTGGGAATCACGTGGGCAAGACGTGTGCAACACGTGGGAATCACGTGGGCAACACGTGGGCAACACGTGGGAATCACGTGGGCATCACGTTGGCAACACGTGGGAATCACGTGGGAATCACGTGAAAATCACGTGGGAATCACGTGGGCATCACGTGGGAATCACGTGGGCAACACCTGGGAATCACGTGGGAATCACGTGGGAATCACGTGGGCAACACGTGGGCAACACGTGGGAATCACGTGGGAATCACGTGGGCATCACGTGGGAATCACGTGGGAATCACGTAGGAATCAAGTGGGCATCACGTGGGAATCACGTGGGAATCACGTGGGCATCACGTGGGAATCACGTGGGCATCACGTTGGCAACACGTGGGAATCACGTGGGCATCACGTGGGCATCACGTGGGCAACACGTGGGACTCACGTGGGAATCACGTGGGCAACACCTGGAATCACGTGGGAATCACGTGGGAATCACGTGGGCAACACGTGGGCAACACGTGGGAATCACGTGGGAATCACGTGGGAATCAAGTGGGCATCACGTGGGAATCACGTGGGAAACACGTGGGAATCACTTGGGAATCACGTGGGCATCACGTTGGCAACACGTGGGAATCACGTGGGCATCACGTGGGCAACGTGGGAATCACGTGGGCATCACGTGGGAATCACGTGGGCAACACGTGGTAATCACGTGGGCATCACGTGGGAATCACGTGGGAATCACGTGGGCAACACGTGGGAATCACGTGGGCATCACGTTGGCAACACATGGGAATCACGTGGGCATCACGTGGGCATCACGTGGGAATCACGTATGTATCACGTGGGCATCACGTGGGAATCACGTGGGGATCACCTGGGCAACACGTGGGGATCACGTGGGAATCACGTGGGCATCACGAGGGAATCACGTGGGCATCACGTGGGAATCACGTGGGCATCAACTGGGCATCACGTGTGCAACACGTGGGAATCACGTGGGACTCACGTGGGAATCACGTGGGAATCACGTGGGCAATACGTGGGAATCACGTGGGAATCACGTGGGCAACACCTGGAATCACGTGGGAATCACGTGGGCAACACGTGGGCAACACGTGGGAATCACGTGGGAATCACGTGGGAATCAAGTGGGCATCACGTGGGAATCACGTGGGAAACACGTGGGAATCACTTGGGAATCACGTGGGCATCACGTTGGCAACACGTGGGAATCACGTGGGCATCACGTGGGCAACGTGGGAATCACGTGGGCATCACGTGGGAATCACGTGGGAAACACGTGGGAATCACTTGGGAATCACGTGGGCATCACGTTGGCAACACGTGGGAATCACGTGGGCATCACGTGGGCAACGTGGGAATCACGTGGGCATCACGTGGGAATCACGTGGGCAACACGTGGGAATCACGTGGGCATCACGTGGGAATCACGTGTGAATCACGTGGGCAACACGTGGCCATCACGTGGGCATCACGTGGGAATCACGTGAGAATCACGTGGGAATCACGTGGGCAACACGTGGGAATCACGTGGGAATCACGTGGGCATCACGTGGGAATCACGTGGGAATCACGTGGGAATCACGTGGGGAACACGTGGGCAACACCTGGGAATCACGTGGGAATCACGTGGGCATCACGTGGGAATCACGTGGGAATCAAGTGGGCATCACGTGGGAATCACGTGGGAATCACGTGGGCATCACGTGGGAATCACGTGGGCATCACGTTGGCAACACGTGGGAATCACGTGGGCATCACGTGGGCATCACGTGGGCAACACGTGGGAATCACGTGGGAATCACGTGGGCATCACGTGGGCATCACGTGGGCAACACGTGGGCATCACGTGGGCATCACGTGGGAGTCACGTGGGAATCACGTGGGAATCACGTGGGCATCACGTGGGCATCACGTGGGTAACACGTGGGCATCACGTGGGCATCACGTGGGAGTCACGTGGGAATCACGTGGGCATCACGTGGGAATCACGAGAGCATCACGTGGGAATCACGTGGGCAACACGTGGGCATCACGTGGGCATCACGTGGGAGTCACGTGGGCATCACGTGGGAATCACATGGGAATCAAGTGGGTATCACGTGGGAATCACGTGGGAATCACGTGGGCATCACGTGGGAATCACGTGGGCATCACGTTGGCAACACGTGGGAATCACGTGGGAATCACGTGAGAATCACGTGGGAATCACGTGGGGATCACGTGGGCAACACGTGGGGATCACGTGGGAATCACGTGGGCATCACGAGGGAATCACGTGGGAATCACGTGGGCAACACGTGTGCAACACCTGGGAATCACGTGGGCAACACGTGGGCAACACGTGGGAATCACGTGGGCATCACGTTGGCAACACGTGGGAATCACGTGGGAATCACGTGAGAATCACGTGGGAATCACGTGGGCAACACGTGGGAATCACGTGGGAATCACGTGGGCATCACGTGGGAATCACGTGGGAATCACGTGGGCAACACCTGGGAATCACTTGGGAATCACGTGGGAATCACGTGGGCAACACGTGGGCAACACGTGGGAATCACGTGGGAATCACGTGGGCATCACGTGGGAATCACGTGGAAATCACGTAGGAATCAAGTGGGCATCACGTGGGAATCACGTGGGAATCACGTGGGCATCACGTGGGAATCACGTGGGCATCACGTTGGCAACACGTGGGAATCACGTGGGCATCACGTGGGCAACACGTGGGAATCACGTGGGAATCACGTGGGCATCACGTGGGCATCACGTGGGAATCACGTGGGCAACACGTGGGCATCACGTGGGCATCATGTGGGAATCACGTGGGCGTCACGTGGGAATCACGTGGGCATCACGTGGGAATCACGAGAGAATCACGTGGGAGTCACGTATGCAACACGTGGGCATCACGTGGGCATCACGTGGGAATCACGTGGGCATCACGTGGGAATCACGTGGGAGTCACGTGAGAATCAGGTGGGAATCACGTGGGCAACACGTGGGAATCACGTGGGAATCACGTGGGCATCACGTGGGAATCACGTGGGAATCACGTGGGTATCACGTGGGCATCACGTGGGAATCACGTGGGCATCACGTGGGAATCACGTGGGGATCACCTGGGCAACACGTGGGGATCACGTGGGAATCACGTGGGCATCACGAGGGAATCGGGTGGGAGTCACGTGGGAATCACGTGGGAATCACGTGGGCATCACGTGGGAATCACGAGAGAATCACGTGGGAGTCACGTGTGCAACACGTGGGCATCACGTGGGCATCACGTGGGAATCACGTGGGCATCACGTGGGAATCACGTGGGGATCACCTGGGCAACACGTGGGGATCCCGTGGGAATCACGTGGGCATCACGAGGGAATCACGTGGGCATCACGTGGGAATCACGTGGGCATCAAGTGGGCATCACGTGTGCAACACGTGGGAATCACGTGGGAATCACGTGGGAATCACGTGGGAATCACGTGGGCATCACGTTGGCAACACGTGGGAATCACGTGGGAATCACGTGAGAATCACGTGGGAATCACGTGGGGATCACGTGGGAAACACGTGGGGATCACGTGGGAATCACGTGGGCATCACGAGGGAATCACGTGGGAATCACGTGGGCAACACGTGTGCAACACGTGGGAATCACGTGGGCAACACGTGGGCAACACGTGGGAATCACGTGGGCATCACGTTGGCAACACGTGGGAATCACGTGGGAATCACGTGAAAATCACGTGGGAATCACGTGGGCATCACGTGGGAATCACGTGGGAATCACGTGGGCAACACCTGGGAATCACGTGGGAATCACGTGGGAATCACGTGGGCAACACGTGGGCAACACGTGGGAATCACGTGGGAATCACGTGGGCATCACGTGGGAATCACGTGGGAATCACGTAGGAATCAAGTGGGCATCACGTGGGAATCACGTGGGAATCACGTGGGCATCACGTGGGAATCACGTGGGCATCACGTTGGCAACACGTGGGAATCACGTGGGCATCACGTGGGCATCACGTGGGCAACACGTGGGAATCACGTGGGCATCACGTGGGCATCACGTGGGCATCACGTGGGAATCACGTGGTCATCACGTGGGCATCACGTGGGCATCACGTGGGAATCACGTGGGCATCACGTGGGAATCACGTGGGAGTCACGTTTGAATCAGGTGGGAATCACGTGGGCAACACGTGGGAATCACGTGGGAATCACGTGGGCATCACGTGGGCATCACGTGGGAATCACGTGAGTATCACGTGGGCATCACGTGGGAATCACGTGGGTATCACGTGGGAATCACGTGGGGATCACGTGGGCAACACGTGTGCAACACGTGGGAATCACGTGGGAATCACGTGGGAATTACGTGGGCAACACGTGGGCATCACGTGGGCATCACGTGGGAATCACGTGGGAATCACGTGGGCATCACGTGGGAATCACGTGGGCATCAAGTGGGCATCACGTGTGCAATACGTGGAAATCACGTGGGAATCACGTGGGAATCACGTGGGCATCACGTGGGAATCACGTGGGAGTCACGTGGGAATCACGTGGGCATCACGTGGGAATCACGAGAGAATCACGTGGGAGTCACGTGTGCAACACGTGGGCATCACGTGGGCATCACGTGGGAATCACGTGGGCATCACGTGGGAATCACGTGGGAGTCACGTGAGAATCAGGTGGGAATCACGTGGGTAACACGTGAGAAACACGTGGGAATCACGTGGGCATCACGTGGGAATCACGTGGGAATCACGTGGGAATTACGTGGGCAACACGTGGGCATCACGTGGGCATCACGTGTGAATCACGTGTGAATCACGTGGGCATCACGTGGGAATCACGTGGGCATCAAGTGGGCATCACGTGTGCAATACGTGGAAATCACGTGGGAATCACGTGGGAATCACGTGGGAATCACGTGGGCATCACGTGGGCATCACGTGGGAATCACGTGGGAGTCACGTGGGAATCACGTGGGCATCACGTGGGAATCACGAGAGAATCACGTGGGAGTCACGTGTGCAACACGTGGGCATCACGTGGGCATCACGTGGGAATCACGTGGGAGTCACGTGAGAATCAGGTGGGAATCACGTGGGTAACACGTGGGAAACACGTGGGAATCACGTGGGCATCACGTGGGAATCACGTGGGAATCACGTGGGTATCACGTGCGCATCACGTGGGAATCACGTGGGCAACACGTGGTAATCACGTTGGTATCACGTGGGCATCACGTGGGCAACACGTGAGAATCACGTGGGCATCACGTGGGCAACACGTGGGAATCACGTGGGCATCACGTGGGCATCACCTGGGCAACACGTGCTCCTCGTAGTGGCATACTGTTGATCCTCCTCTGATTTTCGCCCCTTGTGTTCTCCTCGTTTTTGTAATTTGCTTTTTTTTTCTTGCTGCTCGTATTCTTCTCCCGTGTTTCTTCGCCTCGGGTTTTTCACACTTCTCTTACTCCACGTAGTGGCATACTGTTGATCCTCCTCTGATTTTCGCCCCTTGTGTTCTCCTCGTTTTTGTATTTTGCTTTTTTTTTCTTGCTCCTCGTATTCTTCTCCCCTGTTTCTTCGCCTCGGATTTTTCACACTTCTCTTACTCCACGTGGTGCCACACTTTTGATCCTCCTCTGATTTTCGCCCCTTGTGTTCTCCTCGTTTTTGTATTTTGCTTTTTTTTTCTTGCTCCTCGTATTCTTCTCCCCTGTTTCTTCGCCTCGGGTTTTTCACACTTCTCTTACTCCACGTAGTGGCATACTGTTGATCCTCCTCTGATTTTCGCCCCTTGTGTTCTCCTCGTTTTTGTATTTTGCTTTTTTTTTCTTGCTCCTCGTATTCTTCTCCCCTGTTTCTTCGCCTCGGGTTTTTCACACTTCTCTTACTCCACGTAGTGCCACACTTTTGATCCTCCTCTGATTTTCGGCGCTTGTGTTCTCCTCGTTTTTGTATTTTGCTTTTTTTTTCTTGCTCCTCGTATTCTTCTCCCCTGTTTCTTCGCCTCGGGTTTTTCACACTTCTCTTACTCCACGTAGTGGCATACTGTTGATCCTCCTCTGATTTTCGCCCCTTGTGTTCTCCTCGTTTTTGTATTTTGCTTTTTTTTTCTTGCTCCTCGTATTCTTCTCCCCTATTTCTTCGCCTCGGGTTTTTCACACTTCTCTTACTCCATGTAGTGGCATACTGTTGATCCTCCTCTGATTTTCGCCCCTTTTGTTCTCCTCGTTTTTGTATTTTGCTTTTTTTTCTAGCTCCTCGTATTCTTCTCCCCTGTTTCTTCACCTCGGGTTTTTCACACTTCTCTTACTCCACGTAGTGGCATACTGTTGATCCTCCTCTGATTTTCGCCCCTTGTGTTCTCCTCGTTTTTGTATTTTGCTTTTTTTTTCTTGCTCCTCGTATTCTTCTCCCATGTTTCTTCACCTCGGGTTTTTCACACTTCTCTTACTCCACGTAGTGGCATACTGTTGATCCTCCTCTGATTTTCGCCCCTTGTGTTCTCCTCGTTTTTGTATTTTGCTTTTTTTTTCTTGCTTCTCGTATTCTTCTCCCCTGTTTCTTCGCCTCGGGTTTTTCACACTTCTCTTACTCCACGTAGTGGCATACTGTTGATCCTCCTCTGATTTTCGCCCCTTGTGTTCTCCTCGTTTTTGTATTTTGCTTTTTTTTTCTTGCTCCTCGTATTCTTCTCCCCTGTTTCTTCGCCTCGGGTTTTTCACACTTCTCTTACTCCACGTAGTGGCATACTGTTGATCCTCCTCTGATTTTCGCCCCTTGTGTTCTCCTCGTTTTTGTATTTTGCTTTTTTTTTCTTGCTCCTCGTACTCTTCTCCCCTGTTTCTTCGCCTCGGGTTTTTCACACTTCTCTTACTCCACGTAGTGCCACACTTTTGATCCTCCTCTGATTTTCGCCCCTTGTGTTCTCCTCGTTTTTGTATTTTGCTTTTTTTTTCTTGCTCCTCTTATTCTTCTCCCCTGTTTGTTCGCCTCGGGTTTTTCACACTGCTCTTGCTCCTCGTAGTTTCATACTGTTGATTCTCCTCTGATTTTCCCCCTTTGTCTGCTCCTCGTTTATGTCTTTTGCTTTTTTTTCTTGCTCCTCGTATTCTTCGCCTCGGGTTTTTCACACTGCTCTTGCTCCTCGTCGTGGCATACTGTTGATCCTCCTCTGATTTTCCCCCCTTGTCTGCTCCTCATTTTTGTCTTTTGCTTTTTTTTTCTTGCTCCTCGCATTCTTCTCCCCTGTTTCTTCGCTTCGGGTTTTTCACACTGCTCTTTCTCTTCGTAGTGGCATACTGTTGATCCTCCTCTGATTTTCCCCCCTTGTCTGCTCCTCGTATTTTTCTTTTTTTTTTTTTTTTTTTTACTCCTTGTTTTTTTCTCCCCTTTTTCTTCTCGTGTTTTTCAAACTTTTCTTGCTCGTCGTATTTTTCTGTTTTTTTTTTTTGTTGTTCCTCGTATTTTTCTCCCCTTTTCCTGCTCCTGGGATTTTTCATACATTTATTGCTCCTCGTATTTGCACACTTTTGATGCTCCCCTTATTTTTCACCCTTTTCTGCTCCTCGTATTTCTCTGTTTTTTTTTTTTTTGCTCCTCGTATTCTTCTCGCCTTTTTCTTCACCTCGGGTTTTTCACACTTTTCTTGCTCCTCGTATTTTCACACTTTTGATGCTCCTTTATTTTTCACACTTTTCTGCTCCTCGTATTTTTCTGTTTTTTTTTTTTTTTTGCTCCTCATATGTTTCTTCCCTTTTCTTGCTCCTCGTGTTTTTCACAGTTTTCTTGCTCCTCGTATTTTCACACTTTTGATGCTCCTCTTATTTTTCACACTTTTCTGCTCCTCGTATTTTTTGTTTTTGTTTTTTTTCTTTTGCTCCTCGTATATTTCTTCCCTTTTCTTGCTCCTCGTGTTTTTCACAATTTTCTTTCTCCTCGTGTTTTCACACTTTTGAGGCTCCACTCATTTTCCCCACTTTTCTTCTTCTCGTATATTTCTGTTTTTTTTTTTTTGCTCCTCATATTTTTCTCCCCTATTTCTCCTCCTGGGTTTTTTCACACTTTTCTTGCTCCTCGTATTGTCACACTTTTGATACTCCTCTTATTTTCCCCCCTTTTCTGCTCCTCGTATATTTTTGTTTTGGTTTCTTTTTTGCTCCTCGTATTTTTCTCCCATTTTTCTACTCCTGGGATTTTTCACACTTTACTTGCTCCTCGTATTTTCACACTTTTGATGCTCCTATGATCCCGTGGGTATCACTTGAGCATCACGTGGGAATCACGTGGGCATCACGTGGGAATCACGTGGGCATCACGTGGGAATCACGTGGGGATCACCTGGGCAACACGTGGGGATCACGTGGGAATCACGTGGGAATCACGTGGGTATCACGTGGGCAACGCGTGGGAATCACGTGGGAATCAAGTGGGCATCACGTGGGCAACACGTGGGAATCACGTGGGCATCACGTGGGCATCACGTGGGTATTACGTGGGAATCACGTGGGAATCACTCGGGAATCACGTGGACATCACGTGGGCAACACGTGGGCAACACGTGGGAATCACGTGGGAATCACGTGGGCATCACGTGGGCATCACGTGGGAATCACGTGGGAGTCACGTGGGAATCACGTGGGCATCACGTGGGAATCACGAGAGAATCACGTGGGAGTCACGTGTGCAACACGTGGGCATCACGTGGGCCTCACTTGGGAATCACGTGGGAGTCACGTGAGAATCAGGTGGGAATCACGTGGGCAACACGTGGGAAACACGTGGGAATCACGTGGGAATCACGTGGGAATCACGTGGGAATCACGTGGGTATCACGTGGGCATCACATGGGAATCACGTGGGCAACACGTGGGAATCACGTGGGTATCACGGGGGAATCACGTGGGCATCACGTGTGAATCACGTGGGAATCACGTAGGAATCAAGTGGGCATCACGTGGGAAACACGTGGGAATCACGTGGGCATCACGTGGGAATCACGTGGGCATCAGGTTGGCAACACGTGGGAATCACGTGGGCATCACGTGGGCATCACGTGGGCAAACGTGGGAATCACGTGGGCATCACGTGGGCATCACGTGGGAATCACGTGGGCAACACGTGGGCATCACGTGGGCATCACGTGGGAATCACGTGGGAGTCACGTGGGAATCACGTGGGCATCACGTGGGAATCACGAGAGAATCACGTGGGAGTCACATGTGCAACACGTGGGCATCACGTGGGCATCACGTGGGAATCACGTGGGAGTCACGTGAGAATCAGGTGGGAATCACGTGGGCGTCACGTGGTAATCACGTGGGAATCACGTGGGCATCACGTGGGAATCACGTGGGCAACACGTGGCCATCACGTGGGCATCACGTGGGAATCACGTGGGCAACACGTGGGAATCACGTGGGCATCACGTGGGAATCACAAGAGAATCACGTGGGAGTCACGTGTGCAACACGTGGGCATCACGTGGGCATCACGTGGGAATCACGTGGGCATCACGTGGGAATCACGTGGGAGTCACGTGAGAATCAGGTGGGAATCACGTGGGCAACACGTGGGAAACACGTGGGAATCACGTGGGCATCACGTGGGCATCACGTGGGAATCACGTGGGTATCACGTGGGCATCACGTGGGAATCACGTGGGCAACACGTGGGAATCACGTGGGTATCACGTGGGAATCACGTGGGGATCACGAGGGCAACACGTGTGCAACACGTGGGAATCACGTGGGAATCACGTGGGAATCACGTGGGCAACACGTGGGCATCACGTGGGCATCACGTGGGTATCACGTGGGGATCACGTGGGCATCACGTGGGCATCACGTGGGAATCACGTGGGCATCACGTGGGAATCACGTGGGAATCACGTGGGAGTCACGTGGGAATCACGTGGGCATCACGTGGGAATCACGTGGGAGTCACGTGGGAATCACGTGGGCAACACGTGGGAATCACGTGGGAATCACGTGGGCATCACTTGGGAATCACGTGGGCGTCACGTGGGCATCACGTGGGAATCACGTGGGAATCACGTGGGAATAACGTGGGTATCACGTGGGCATCACGTGGGAATCACGTGGGCAACACGTGGGAATCACGTGGGTATCACGTGGGAATCACGTGGGCATCACGTGGGAATCACGTGGGCATCACTTGGGCATCACGTGGGCATCACGTGGGAATCACGTGGGCAACACGTGGGAATCACGTGGGAATCACGTGGGCAACACCTGGGAATCACGTGGGAATCACGTGGGAATCACGTGGGCAACACGTGGGCAACACGTGGGAATCACGTGGGCATCACGTGGGAATCACGTGGCATCACGTGGGAATCACGTTGGAGTCACGTGGGAATCATGTGGGCATCACGTGGGAATCACGTGGGAATCACGTGGGAATCACGTGGGCAACACGTGGGCATCACGTGGGGGTCACGTGGGAATCACGTGGGAGTCACGTGGGAATCACGTGGGCGTCACGTGGTAATCACGTAGGAGTCACGTGAGAATCACGTGGGAATCACGTGGGAATCAAGTGGGCATCACGTGGGAATCACGTGGGAATACGTGGGCATCACGTGGGAATCACGTGGGCAACTCGTGGGCATCACGTGGGCATCACGTGGGCATCACGTGGGAATCACGTGGGAATCACGTGGGTATCACGTGGGCATCACGTGGGAATCACGTGGGCACCACGTGGGAATCACGTGGGTATCACGTGGGAATCACGTGGGAATCACGTGGGCGTCACGTGGGAATCACGTGGGAATCACGTGGGTAACACGTGGGAAACATGTGGGAATCACGTGGGCATCACGTGGGCAACACGTGGGAATCACGTGGGAATCACGTGGGCATCACGTGAGCAACACGTGGGAATGACGTGGGCATCACGTGGGCATCACGTGGGTATCACGTGGGAATCACGTGGGAATCACGCGGGAATCACGTGGACGTAACGTGGGCAACACGTGGGCAACACCTGGGAATCACGTGGGAATCACGTGGGAATCACGTGGGAATCACGTGGGTATCACGTGGACATCACGTGGGAATCACGTATGTATCACGTGGGCATCACGTGGGAATCACGTGGGGATCACCTGGGCAACACGTGGGGATCACGTGGGAATCACGTGGGCATCACGAGGGAATCACGTGGGCATCACGTGGGAATCACGTGGGCATCAACTGGGCATCACGTGTGCAACACGTGGGAATCACATGGGACTCACGTGGGAATCACGTGGGAATCACGTGGGCAACACGTGGGAATCACGTGGGAATCACGTGGGCAACACCTGGAATCACGTGGGAATCACGTGGGCAACACGTGGGCAACACGTGGGAATCACGTGGGAATCACGTGGGAATCAAGTGGGCATCACGTGGGAATCACGTGGGAAACACGTGGGAATCACTTGGGAATCACGTGGGAATCACGTTGGCAACACGTGGGAATCACGTGGGCATCACGTGGGCAACGTGGGAATCACGTGGGCATCACGTGGGAATCACGTGGGCAACACGTGGGAATCACGTGGGCATCACGTGGGAATCACGTGGGCAACACGTGGCCATCACGTGGGCATCACGTGGGAATCACGTGAGAATCACGTGGGAATCACGTGGGCAACACGTGGGAATCACGTGGGAATCACGTGGGCATCACGTGGGAATCACGTGGGAATCACGTGGGGAACACGTGGGCAACACGTGGGAATCACGTGGGAATCACGTGGGCATCACGTGGGAATCACGTGGGAATCAAGTGGGCATCACGTGGGAATCACGTGGTAATCACGTGGGCATCACGTGGGAATCACGTCGGCATCACGTGGGCAACACGTGGGTATCACGTGGGCATCACGTGGGCATCACGTGGGCAACACGTGGGAATCACGTGGGCATCACGTGGGCATCACGTGGGCAACACGTGGGCATCACGTGGGCATCACGTGGGAGTCACGTGGGAATCACGTGGGCATCACGTGGGAATCACGAGAGCATCACGTGGGAATCACGTGTGCAACACGTGGGAATCACGTGGGCATCACGTGGGAATCACGTGGGCATCACGTGGGAATCACGTGGGAGTCACGTGAGAATCAGGTGGGAATCACGTGGGCAACATGTGGGAAACACATGGGAATCACGTGGGCATCACGTGGGAATCACGTATGTATCACGTGGGCATCACGTGGGAATCACGTGGGGATCACCTGGGCAACACGTGGGGATCACGTGGGAATCACGTGGGCATCACGAGGGAATCACGTGGGCATCACGTGGGAATCACGTGGGCATCAAGTGGGCATCACGTGTGCAACACGTGGGAATCACGTGGGAATCACGTGGGCATCACGTGGGAATCACGTGGGAATCACGTGGGCATCACGTGGGCAACACGTGGGAATCACGTGGGAATCACGTGGGAATCACGTGGGAATCACGTGGGAATCACGTGGGAATCACGTGGGAAACACGTGGGAAACACGTGGGAATCACGTGGGTATCACGTGGGCATCACGTGGGAATCACGTGGGCAACACGTGGGAGTCACTTGGGTATCACGTGGGAATCACGTGGGGATCACGTGGGCAACACGTGGGAATCACGTAGGCATCAAGTGGGCATCACGTGTGCAATACGTGGAAATCACGTGGGAATCACGTGGGAATCACGTGGGAATCACGTGGGAATCACGTGGGAATCACGTGGGCATCACGTGGGCATCACGTGGGAATCACGTGGGAGTCACGTGGGAATCACGTGGGCATCACGTGGGAATCACGAGAGAATCACGTGGGAGTCACGTGTGCAACACGTGGGCATCACGTGGGCATCACGTGGGAATCACGTGGGCATCACGTGGGAATCACGTGGGAGTCACGTGAGAATCAGGTGTGAATCACGTGGGTAACACGTGGGAAATACGTGGGAATCACGTGGTCATCACGTGGGAATCACGTGGGAATCACGTGGGTATCACGTGCGCATCACGTGGGAATCACGTGGGCAACACGTGGTAATCACGTGGGTATCACGTGGGAATCACGTGGGCATCACGTGGGCAACACGTGAGAATCACGTGGGCATCACGTGGGCAACACGTGGGAATCACGTGGGCATCACGTGGGCATCACCTGGGCAACACGTGCTCCTCGTAGTGGCATACTGTTGATCCTCCTCTGATTTTCGCCCCTTGTGTTCTCCTCGTTTTTGTAATTTGCTTTTTTTTTCTTGCTCCTCGTATTCTTCTCCCGTGTTTCTTCGCCTCGGCTTTTTCTCGCTTCTCTTACTCCACGTAGTGCCACACTTTTGATCCTCCTCTGATTTTCGCCCCTTGTGTTCTCCTCGTTTTTGTATTTTGCTTTTCTTTTTCTTGCTCCTCGTATTCTTCTCCCCTGTTTCTTCGCCTCGGGTTTTTCACACTTCTCTTACTCCACGTAGTGGCATACTGTTGATCCTCCTCTGATTTTCGCCCCTTGTGTTCTCCTCGTTTTTGTATTTTGCTTTTTTTTTCTTGCTCCTCGTATTCTTCTCCCCTGTTTCTTCGCCTCGGGTTTTTCACACTTCTCTTACTGCACGTAGTGCCACACTTTTGATCCTCCTCTGATTTTCGGCGCTTGTGTTCTACTCGTTTTTGTATTTTGCTTTTTTTTTCTTGCTCCTCGTATTCTTCTCCCCTGTTTCTTCGCCTCGGGTTTTTCACACTTCTCTTACTCCACGTAGTGGCATACTGTTGATCCTCCTCTGATTTTCGCCCCTTGTGTTCTCCTCGTTTTTGTATTTTGCTTTTTTTTTCTTGCTCCTCCTATTCTTCTCCCCTGTTTCTTCGCATCAGCATTTTCACACTTCTCTTACTCCACGTAGTGGCATACTGTTGATCCTCCTCTGATTTTCGCCCCTTGTGTTCTCCTCGTTTTTGTATTTTGCTTTTTTTTTCTTGCTCCTCGTATTCTTCTCCCCTGTTTCTTTGCCTCGGGTTTTTCACACTTCTCTTACTCCACGTAGTGGCATACTGTTGATCCTCCTCTGATTTTCGCCCCTTGTGTTCTCCTAGTTTTTGTATTTTGCTTTTTTTTTCTTGCTCCTCGTATTCTTCTCCCCTGTTTCTTCGCCTCGGGTTTTTCACACTTCTCTTACTCCACGTAGTGCCACACTTTTGATCCTCCTCTGATTTTCGGTGCTTGTGTTCTCCTCGTTTCTGTATTTTGCTTTTTTTTTCTTGCTCCTCGTATTCTTCTCCCCTGTTTCTTCACCTCGGGTTTTTCACACTTCTCTTACTCCACGTAGTGGCATACTGTTGATCCTCCTCTGATTTTCGCCCCTTGTGTTCTCCTCGTTTTTGTATTTTGCTTTTTTTTTCTTGCTCCTCGTATTCTTCTCCCCTATTTCTTCGCCTCGGGTTTTTCACACTTCTCTTACTCCATGTAGTGGCATACTGTTGATCCTCCTCTGATTTTCGCCCCTTTTGTTCTCCTCGTTTTTGTATTTTGCTTTTTTTTCTAGCTCCTCGTATTCTTCTCCCCTGTTTCTTCACCTCGGGTTTTTCACACTTCTCTTACTCCACGTAGTGGCATACTGTTGATCCTCCTCTGATTTTCGCCCCTTGTGTTCTCCTCGTTTTTGTATTTTGCTTTTTTTTTCTTGCTCCTCGTATTCTTCTCCCCTGTTTCTTCACCTCGGGTTTTTCACACTTCTCTTACTCCACGTAGTGGCATACTGTTGATCCTCCTCTGATTTTCGCCCCTTGTGTTCTCCTCGTTTTTGTATTTTGCTTTTTTTTTCTTGCTCCTCGTATTCTTCTCCCCTGTTTCTTCACCTCGGGTTTTTCACACTTCTCTTACTCCACGTAGTGGCATACTGTTGACCCTCCTCTGATTTTCGCCCCTTGTGTTCTCCTCGTTTTTGTATTTTGCTTTTTTTTTTCTTGCTCCTCGTATTCTTCTCCCCTGTTTCTTCGCCTCGGGTTTTTCACACTTCTCTTACTCCACGTAGTGGCATACTGTTGATCCTCCTCTGATTTTCGCCCCTTGTGTTCTCCTCGTTTTTGTATTTTGCTTTTTTTTTCTTGCTCCTCGTATTCTTCTCCCCTGTTTCTTCGCCTCGGGTTTTTCACACTTCTCTTACTCCACGTAGTGGCATACTGTTGATCCTCCTCTGATTTTCGCCCCTTGTGTTCTCCTCGTTTTTGTATTTTGCTTTTTTTTTCTTGCTCCTCTTACTCTTCTCCCCTGTTTCTTCGCCTCGGGTTTTTCACACTTCTCTTACTCCACGTAGTGCCACACTTTTGATCCTCCTCTGATTTTCGCCCCTTGTGTTCTCCTCGTTTTTGTATTTTGCTTTTTTTTTCTTGCTCCTCGTATTCTTCTCCCCTGTTTGTTCGCCTCGGGTTTTTCACACTGCTCTTGCTCCTCGTAGTTTCATACTGTTGATTCTCCTCTGATTTTCCCCCTTTGTCTGCTCCTCGTTTATGTCTTTTGCTTTTTTTTCTTGCTCCTCGTATTCTTCGCCTCGGGTTTTTCACACTGCTCTTGCTCCTCGTCGTGGCATACTGTTGATCCTCCTCTGATTTTCCCCCCTTGTCTGCTCCTCATTTTTGTCTTTTGCTTTTTTTTTCTTGCTCCTCGCATTCTTCTCCCCTGTTTCTTCGCTTCGGGTTTTTCACACTGCTCTTTCTCTTCGTAGTGGCATACTGTTGATCCTCCTCTGATTTTCCCCCCTTGTCTGCTCCTCGTATTTTTCTTTTTTTTTTTTTTTTTTTTTACTCCTTGTATTTTTCTCCCCTTTTTCTTCTCGTGTTTTTCAAACTTTTCTTGCTCGTCGTATTTTTCTGTTTTTTTTTTTGTTGTTCCTCGTATTTTTCTCCCCTTTTCCTGCTCCTGGGATTTTTCATACATTTATTGCTCCTCGTATTTGCACACTTTTGATGCTCCCCTTATTTTTCACCCTTTTCTGCTCCTCGTATTTCTCTGTTTTTTTTTTTTTTTGCTCCTCGTATTCTTCTCGCCTTTTTCTTCACCTCGGGTTTTTCACACTTTTCTTGCTCCTCGTATTTTCACACTTTTGATGCTCCTTTATTTTTTACACTTTTCTGCTCCTCGTATTTTTCTGTTTTTTTTTTTTTTTTGCTCCTCATATGTTTCTTCCCTTTTCTTGCTCCTCGTGTTTTTCACAGTTTTCTTGCTCCTCGTATTTTCACACTTTTGATGCTCCTCTTATTTTTCACACTTTTCTGCTCCTCGTATTTTTTGTTTTTGTTTTTTTTCTTTTGCTCCTCGTATATTTCTTCCCTTTTCTTGCTCCTCGTGTTTTTCACAATTTTCTTTCTCCTCGTGTTTTCACACTTTTGAGGCTCCACTCATTTTCCCCACTTTTCTTCTTCTCGTATATTTCTGTTTTTTTTTTTTTGCTCCTCATATTTTTCTCCCCTATTTCTCCTCCTGGGTTTTTTCACACTTTTCTTGCTCCTCGTATTGTCACACTTTTGATACTCCTCTTATTTTCCCCCCTTTTCTGCTCCTCGTATATTTTTGTTTTGGTTTCTTTTTTGCTCCTCGTATTTTTCTCCCATTTTTCTACTCCTGGGATTTTTCACACTTTACTTGCTCCTCGTATTTTCACACTTTTGATGCTCCTATGATCCCGTGGGTATCACTTGAGCATCACGTGGGAATCACGTGGGCATCACGTGGGAATCACGTGGGTATCACGTGGGCATCACGTGGGAATCACGTGGGGATCACCTGGGCAACACGTGGGGATCACGTGGGAATCACGTGGGAATCACGTGGGTATCACGTGGGCAACGCGTGGGAATCACGTGGGAATCAAGTGGGCATCACGTGGGCAACACGTGGGAATCACGTGGGCATCACGTGGGCATCACGTGGGTATTACGTGGGAATCACGTGGGAATCACTCGGGAATCACGTGGACATCACGTGGGCAACACGTGGGCAACACGTGGGAATCACGTGGGAATCACGTGGGCATCACGTGGGCATCACGTGGGAATCACGTGGGAGTCACGTGGGAATCACGTGGGCATCACGTGGGAATCACGAGAGAATCACGTGGGAGTCACGTGTGCAACACGTGGGCATCACGTGGGCCTCACTTGGGAATCACGTGGGAGTCACGTGAGAATCAGGTGGGAATCACGTGGGCAACACGTGGGAAACACGTGGGAATCACGTGGGAATCACGTGGGAATCACGTGGGTATCACGTGGGCATCATATGGGAATCACGTGGGCAACACGTGGGAATCACGTGGGTATCACGGGGGAATCACGTGGGCATCACGTGTGAATCACGTGGGAATCACGTAGGAATCAAGTGGGCATCACGTAGGAAACACGTGGGAATCACGTGGGCAACACGTGGGAATCACGTGGGTATCAGGTTGGCAACACGTGGGAATCACGTGGGCATCACGTGGGCATCACGTGGGCAAACGTGGGAATCACGTGGGCATCACGTGGGCATCACGTGGGAATCACGTGGGCAACACGTGGGCATCACGTGGGCATACGTGGAAATCACGTGGGAGTCACGTGGGAATCACGTGGGCATCACGTGGGAATCACGAGAGAATCACGTGGGAGTCACGTGTGCAACACGTGGGCATCACGTGGGCATCACGTGGGAATCACGTGGGAGTCACGTGAGAATCAGGTGGGAATCACGTGGGCGTCACGTGGTAATCACGTGGGAATCACGTGGGCATCACGTGGGAATCACTTGGGCAACACGTGGCCATCACGTGGGCATCACGTGGGAATCACGTGGGCAACACGTGGGAATCACGTGGGCATCACGTGGGAATCACAAGAGAATCACGTGGGAGTCACGTGTGCAACACGTGGGCATCACGTGGGCATCACGTGGGAATCACGTGGGCATCACGTGGGAATCACGTGGGAGTCACGTGAGAATCAGGTGGGAATCACGTGGGCAACACGTGGGAAACACGTGGGAATCACGTGGGCATCACGTGGGAATCACGTGGGAATCACGTGGGTATCACGTGGGCATCACGTGGGAATCACGTGGGCAACACGTGGGAATCACGTGGGTATCACGTGGGAAACACGTGGGGATCACGAGGGCAACACGTGTGCAACACGTGGGAATCACGTGGGAATCACGTGGGAATCACGTGGGCAACACGTGGGCATCACGTGGGCATCACGTGGGTATCACGTGGGAATCACGTGGGCATCACGTGGGCATCACGTGGGTATCACGTGGGCATCACGTGGGAATCACGTGGGTATCACGTGGGCATCACGAGGGAATCACGTGGGCATCACGTGGGAATCACGTGCGCATCAAGTGGGCATCACGTGTGCAACACGTGGAAATCACGTGGGAATCACGTGGGAATCACGTGGGCAACACGTGGGCATCACGTGGGCATCACGTGGGAATCACGTGGGAGTCACGTGGGAATCACGTGGGCATCACGTGGGAATCACGTGGGAGTCACGTGGGAATCACGTGGGCAACACGTGGGAATCACGTGGGAATCACGTGGGCATCACGTGGGAATCACGTGGGCGTCACGTGGCCATCACGTGGGAATCACGTGGGAATCACGTGGGAATAACGTGGGTATCACGTGGGCATCACGTGGGAATCACGTGGGCAACACGTGGGAATCACGTGGGTATCACGTGGGAATCACGTGGGCATCACGTGGGAATCACGTGGGCATCACTTGGGCATCACGTGGGCATCACGTGGGAATCACGTGGGCAACACGTGGGAATCACGTGGGAATCACGTGGGCAACACCTGGGAATCACGTGGGAATCACGTGGGAATCACGTGGGCAACACGTGGGCAACACGTGGGAATCACGTGGGCATCACGTGGGAATCACGTGGCATCACGTGGGAATCACGTTGGAGTCACGTGGGAATCATGTGGGCATCACGTGGGAATCACGTGGGAATCACGTGGGCAACACGTGGGCATCACGTGGGGGTCACGTGGGAATCACGTGGGAGTCACGTGGGAATCACGTGGGCGTCACGTGGTAATCACGTAGGAGTCACGTGAGAATCACGTGGGAATCACGTGGGAATCAAGTGGGCATCACGTGGGAATCACGTGGGAATACGTGGGCATCACGTGGGAATCACGTGGGCAACTCGTGGGCATCACGTGGGCATCACGTGGGCATCACGTGGGAATCACGTGGGAATCACGTGGGTATCACGTGGGCATCACGTGGGAATCACGTGGGCACCACGTGGGAATCACGTGGGTATCACGTGGGAATCACGTGGGAATCACGTGGGCGTCACGTGGGAATCACGTGGGAATCACGTGGGTAACACGTGGGAAACATGTGGGAATCACGTGGGCATCACGTGGGCAACACGTGGGAATCACGTGGGAATCACGTGGGCATCACGTGAGCAACACGTGGGAATGACGTGGGCATCACGTGGGCATCACGTGGGTATCACGTGGGAATCACGTGGGAATCACGCGGGAATCACGTGGACGTAACGTGGGCAACACGTGGGCAACACCTGGGAATCACGTGGGAATCACGTGGGAATCACGTGGGAATCACGTGGGTATCACGTGGACATCACGTGGGAATCACGTATGTATCACGTGGGCATCACGTGGGAATCACGTGGGGATCACCTGGGCAACACGTGGGGATCACGTGGGAATCACGAGGGCATCACGAGGGAATCACGTGGGCATCACGTGGGAATCACGTGGGCATCAACTGGGCATCACGTGTGCAACACGTGGGAATCACATGGGACTCACGTGGGAATCACGTGGGAATCACGTGGGCAACACGTGGGAATCACGTGGGAATCACGTGGGCAACACCTGGAATCACGTGGGAATCACGTGGGCAACACGTGGGCAACACGTGGGAATCACGTGGGAATCACGTGGGAATCAAGTGGGCATCACGTGGGAATCACGTGGGAAACACGTGGGAATCACTTGGGAATCACGTGGGCATCACGTTGGCAACACGTGGGAATCACGTGGGCATCACGTGGGCAACGTGGGAATCACGTGGGCATCACGTGGGAATCACGTGGGCAACACGTGGGAATCACGTGGGCATCACGTGGGAATCACGTGGGCAACACGTGGCCATCACGTGGGCATCACGTGGGAATCACGTGAGAATCACGTGGGAATCACGTGGGCAACACGTGGGAATCACGTGGGAATCACGTGGGCATCACGTGGGAATCACGTGGGAATCACGTGGGGAACACGTGGGCAACACGTGGGAATCACGTGGGAATCACGTGGGCATCACGTGGGAATCACGTGGGAATCAAGTGGGCATCACGTGGGAATCACGTGGTAATCACGTGGGCATCACGTGGGAATCACGTCGGCATCACGTTGGCAACACGTGGGTATCACGTGGGCATCACGTGGGCATCACGTGGGCAACACGTGGGAATCACGTGGGAATCACGTGGGCATCACGTGGGCATCACGTGGGCAACACGTGGGCATCACGTGGGCATCACGTGGGAGTCACGTGGGAATCACGTGGGCATCACGTGGGAATCACGAGAGCATCACGTGGGAATCACGTGTGCAACACGTGGGCATCACGTGGGCATCACGTGGGAATCACGTGGGCATCACGTGGGAATCACGTGGGAGTCACGTGAGAATCAGGTGGGAATCACGTGGGCAACATGTGGGAAACACATGGGAATCACGTGGGCATCACGTGGGAATCACGTATGTATCACGTGGGCATCACGTGGGAATCACGTGGGGATCACCTGGGCAACACGTGGGGATCACGTGGGAATCACGTGGGCATCACGAGGGAATCACGTGGGCATCACGTGGGAATCACGTGGGAATCAAGTGGGCATCACGTGTGCAACACGTGGGAATCACGTGGGAATCACGTGGGCATCACGTGGGAATCACGTGGGAATCACGTGGGCATCACGTGGGCAACACGTGGGAATCACGTGGGAATCACGTGGGAATCACGTGGGAATCACGTGGGAATCACGTGGGAAACACGTGGGAAACACGTGGGAATCACGTGGGCATCACGTGGGAATCACGTGGGAATCACGTGGGTATCACGTGGGAATCACAAGAGAATCACGTGGGTATCACGTGGGAATCACGTGGGAATCACGTGGGCATCACGTGGGAATCACGTGGGAATCACGTGGGAATCACGTGGGTATCACGTGGGAATCACAAGAGAATCACGTGGGTATCACGTGGGAATCACGTGGGAATCACGTGGGCATCACGTGGGAATCACGTGGGAATCACGTATGTATCACGTGGGCATCACGTGGGAATCACGTGGGGATCACCTGGGCAACACGTGGGGATCACGTGGGAATCACGTGGGCATCACGAGGGAATCACGTGGGCATCACGTGGGAATCACGTGGGCATCAAGTGGGCATCACGTGTGCAACACGTGGGAATCACGTGGGAATCACGTGGGCATCACGTGGGAATCACGTGGGAATCACGTGGGCATCACGTGGGCAACACGTGGGAATCACGTGGGAATCACGTGGGAATCACGTGGGAATCACGTGGGAATCACGTGGGAAACACGTGGGAACCACGTGGGAATCACGTGGGCATCACGTGGGAATCACGTGGGAATCACGTGGGTATCACGTGGGAATCACAAGAGAATCACGTGGGTATCACGTGGGAATCACGTGGGAATCACGTGGGCATCACGTGGGAATCACGTGGGAATCACGTGGGTATCACGTGGGCATCACGTGGGAATCACGTGGGCAACACGTGGGAATCACGTGGGTATCACGTGGGAATCACGTGGGGATCACGAGGGCAACACATGTGCAACACGTGGGAATCACGTGGGTATCACGTGGGAATCACAAGAGAATCACGTGGGTATCACGTGGGAATCACGTGGGAATCACGTGGGCATCACGTGGGAATCACGTGGGCAACACGTGGGAATCACGTGGGCATCACGTGGGCATCACGTGGGTATCACGTGGGAATCACGTGGGCATCACGTGGGCATCACGTGGGTATCACGTGGGCATCACGAGGGAATCACGTGGGCATCACGTGGGAATCACGTGCGCATCAAGTGGGCATCACGTGTGCAACACGTGGAAATCACGTGGGAATCACGTGGGAATCACGTGGGCAACACGTGGGCATCACGTGGGCATCACGTGGGAATCACGTGGGAGTCACGTGGGAATCACGTGGGCATCACGTGGGAATCACGTGGGAGTCACGTGGGAATCACGTGGGCAACACGTGGGAATCACGTGGGAATCACGTGGGCGTCACTTGGGCATCACGTGGGAATCACGTGGGAATCACGTGGGAATAACGTGGGTATCACGTGGGCATCACGTGGGAATCATGTGGGCAACACGTGGGAATCACGTGGGTATCACGTGGGAATCACGTGGGCATCACGTGGGAATCACGTGGGCATCACTTGGGCATCACGTGGGCATCACGTGGGAATCACGTGGGCAACACGTGGGAATCACGTGGGAATCACTTGGGCAACACCTGGGAATCACGTGGGAATCACGTGGGAATCACGTGGGCAACACGTGGGCAACACGTGGGAATCACGTGGGCATCACGTGGGAATCACGTGGCATCACGTGGGAATCACGTTGGAGTCACGTGGGAATCATGTGGGCATCACGTGGGAATCACGTGGGAATCACGTGGGAATCACGTGGGCAACACGTGGGCATCACGTGGGGGTCACGTGGGAATCACGTGGGAGTCACGTGGGAATCACGTGGGCGTCACGTGGTAATCACGTAGGAGTCACGTGAGAAACACGTGGGAATCACGTGGGAATCAAGTGGGCATCACGTGGGAATCACGTGGGAATACGTGGGCATCACGTGGGAATCACGTGGGCAACTCGTGGGCATCACGTGGGCATCACGTGGGCATCACGTGGGAATCACGTGGGAATAACGTGGGTATCACGTGGGCATCACGTGGGAATCACGTGGGCACCACGTGGGAATCACGTGGGTATCACGTGGGAATCACGTGGGAATCACGTGGGCGTCACGTGGGAATCACGTGGGAATCACGTGGGTAACACGTGGGAAACATGTGGGAATCACGTGGGCATCACGTGGGCAACACGTGGGAATCACGTGGGAATCACGTGGGCATCACGTGGGCAACACGTGGGTAACACGTGGGAAACATGTGGGAATCACGTGGGCATCACGTGGGCAACACGTGGGAATCACGCGGGAATCACGTGGACGTAACGTGGGCAACACGTGGGCAATACGTGGGAATCACGTGGGAATCACGTGGGAATCACGTGGGAATCACGTGGGAATCACGTGGGAATCACGTGGGCATCACGTGGGCATCACGTGGGAATCACGTGGGAGTCACGTGGGAATCACGTGGGCATCACGTGGGAATCACGTGGGAGTCACGTGGGAATCACGTGGGCATCACGTGGGAATCACGAGAGAATCACGTGGGAGTCACGTGTGCAACACGTGGGCATCACGTGGGCATCACGTGGGAATCACGTGGGCATCACGTGGGAATCACGTGGGAGTCACGTGAGAATCAGGTGTGAATCACGTGGGTAACACGTGGGAAACACGTGGGAATCACGTGGTCATCACGTGGGAATCACGTGGGAATCACGTGCGCATCACGTGGGAATCACGTGGGCAACACGTGGTAATCACGTGGGTATCACGTGGGAATCACGTGGGCATCACGTGGGCAACACGTGAGAATCACGTGGGCATCACGTGGGCAACACGTGGGAATCACGTGGGCATCACGTGGGCATCACCTGGGCAACACGTGCTCCTCGTAGTGGCATACTGTTGATCCTCCTCTGATTTTCGCCCCTTGTGTTCTCCTCGTTTTTGTAATTTGCTTTTTTTTTCTTGCTGCTCGTATTCTTCTCCCGTGTTTCTTCGCCTCGGCTTTTTCTCGCTTCTCTTACTCCACGTAGTGCCACACTTTTGATCCTCCTCTGATTTTCGCCCCTTGTGTTCTCCTCGTTTTTGTATTTTGCTTTTCTTTTTCTTGCTCCTCGTATTCTTCTCCCCTGTTTCTTCGCCTCGGGTTTTTCACACTTCTCTTACTCCACGTAGTGGCATACTGTTGATCCTCCTCTGATTTTCGCCCCTTGTGTTCTCCTCGTTTTTGTATTTTGCTTTTTTTTTCTTGCTCCTCGTATTCTTCTCCCCTGTTTCTTCGCCTCGGCTTTTTCACACTTCTCTTACTGCACGTAGTGCCACACTTTTGATCCTCCTCTGATTTTCGGCGCTTGTGTTCTACTCGTTTTTGTATTTTGCTTTTTTTTTCTTGCTCCTCGTATTCTTCTCCCCTGTTTCTTCGCCTCGGGTTTTTCACACTTCTCTTACTCCACGTAGTGGCATACTGTTGATCCTCCTCTGATTTTTGCCCCTTGTGTTCTCCTCGTTTTTGTATTTTGCTTTTTTTTTCTTGCTCCTCCTATTCTTCTCCCCTGTTTCTTCGCATCAGCATTTTCACACTTCTCTTACTCCACGTAGTGGCATACTGTTGATCCTCCTCTGATTTTCGCCCCTTGTGTTCTCCTCGTTTTTGTATTTTGCTTTTTTTTTCTTGCTCCTCGTATTCTTCTCCCCTGTTTCTTTGCCTCGGGTTTTTCACACTTCTCTTACTCCACGTAGTGGCATACTGTTGATCCTCCTCTGATTTTCGCCCCTTGTGTTCTCCTCGTTTTTGTATTTTGCTTTTTTTTTCTTGCTCCTCGTATTCTTCTCCCCTGTTTCTTCGCCTCGGGTTTTTCACACTTCTCTTACTCCACGTAGTGCCACACTTTTGATCCTCCTCTGATTTTCGGCGCTTGTGTTCTCCTCGTTTTTGTATTTTGCTTTTTTTTTCTTGCTCCTCGTATTCGTCTCCCCTGTTTCTTCACCTCCGGTTTTTCACACTTCTCTTACTCCACGTAGTGGCATACTGTTGATCCTCCTCTGATTTTCGCCCCTTGTGTTCTCCTCGTTTTTGTATTTTGCTTTTTTTTTCTTGCTCCTCGTATTCTTCTCCCCTGTTTCTTCGCCTCGGGTTTTTCACACTTCTCTTACTCCACGTAGTGGCATACTGTTGATCCTCCTCTGATTTTCGCCCCTTTTGTTCTCCTCGTTTTTGTATTTTGCTTTTTTTTCTAGCTCCTCGTATTCTTCTCCCCTGTTTCTTCACCTCGGGTTTTTCACACTTCTCTTACTCCACGTAGTGGCATACTGTTGATCCTCCTCTGATTTTCGCCCCTTGTGTTCTCCTCGTTTTTGTATTTTGCTTTTTTTTTCTTGCTCCTCGTATTCTTCTCCCCTGTTTCTTCACCTCGGGTTTTTCACACTTCTCTTACTCCACGTAGTGGCATACTGTTGATCCTCCTCTGATTTTCGCCCCTTGTGTTCTCCTCGTTTTTGTATTTTGCTTTTTTTTTCTTGCTCCTCGTATTCTTCTCCCCTGTTTCTTCACCTCGGGTTTTTCACACTTCTCTTACTCCACGTAGTGGCATACTGTTGATCCTCCTCTGATTTTCGCCCCTTGTGTTCTCCTCGTTTTTGTATTTTGCTTTTTTTTTCTTGCTCCTCTTATTCTTCTCCCCTGTTTGTTCGCCTCGGGTTTTTCACACTGCTCTTGCTCCTCGTAGTTTCATACTGTTGATTCTCCTCTGATTTTCCCCCTTTGTCTGCTCCTCGTTTATGTCTTTTGCTTTTTTTTCTTGCTCCTCGTATTCTTCGCCTCGGGTTTTTCACACTGCTCTTGCTCCTCGTCGTGGCATACTGTTGATCCTCCTCTGATTTTCCCCCCTTGTCTGCTCCTCATTTTTGTCTTTTGCTTTTTTTTTCTTGCTCCTCGCATTCTTCTCCCCTGTTTCTTCGCTTCGGGTTTTTCACACTGCTCTTTCTCTTCGTAGTGGCATACTGTTGATCCTCCTCTGATTTTCCCCCCTTGTCTGCTCCTCGTATTTTTCTTTTTTTTTTTTTTTTTTTTACTCCTTGTATTTTTCTCCCCTTTTTCTTCTCGTGTTTTTCAAACTTTTCTTGCTCGTCGTATTTTTCTGTTTTTTTTTTTGTTGTTCCTCGTATTTTTCTCCCCTTTTCCTGCTCCTGGGATTTTTCATACATTTATTGCTCCTCGTATTTGCACACTTTTGATGCTCCCCTTATTTTTCACCCTTTTCTGCTCCTCGTATTTCTCTGTTTTTTTTTTTTTTGCTCCTCGTATTCTTCTCGCCTTTTTCTTCACCTCGGGTTTTTCACACTTTTCTTGCTCCTCGTATTTTCACACTTTTGATGCTCCTTTATTTTTCACACTTTTCTGCTCCTCGTATTTTTCTGTTTTTTTTTTTTTTTTGCTCCTCATATGTTTCTTCCCTTTTCTTGCTCCTCGTGTTTTTCACAGTTTTCTTGCTCCTCGTATTTTCACACTTTTGATGCTCCTCTTATTTTTCACACTTTTCTGCTCCTCGTATTTTTTGTTTTTGTTTTTTTTCTTTTGCTCCTCGTATATTTCTTCCCTTTTCTTGCTCCTCGTGTTTTTCACAATTTTCTTTCTCCTCGTGTTTTCACACTTTTGAGGCTCCACTCATTTTCCCCACTTTTCTTCTTCTCGTATATTTCTGTTTTTTTTTTTTTGCTCCTCATATTTTTCTCCCCTATTTCTCCTCCTGGGTTTTTTCACACTTTTCTTGCTCCTCGTATTGTCACACTTTTGATACTCCTCTTATTTTCCCCCCTTTTCTGCTCCTCGTATATTTTTGTTTTGGTTTCTTTTTTGCTCCTCGTATTTTTCTCCCATTTTTCTACTCCTGGGATTTTTCACACTTTACTTGCTCCTCGTATTTTCACACTTTTGATGCTCCTATGATCCCGTGGGTATCACTTGAGCATCACGTGGGAATCACGTGGGCATCACGTGGGAATCACGTGGGCATCACGTGGGAATCACGTGGGGATCACCTGGGCAACACGTGGGGATCACGTGGGAATCACGTGGGAATCACGTGGGTATCACGTGGGCAACGCGTGGGAATCACGTGGGAATCAAGTGGGCATCACGTGGGCAACACGTGGGAATCACGTGGGCATCACGTGGGCATCACGTGGGTATTACGTGGGAATCACGTGGGAATCACTCGGGAATCACGTGGACATCACGTGGGCAACACGTGGGCAACACGTGGGAATCACGTGGGAATCACGTGGGCATCACGTGGGCATCACGTGGGAATCACGTGGGAGTCACGTGGGAATCACGTGGGCATCACGTGGGAATCACGAGAGAATCACGTGGGAGTCACGTGTGCAACACGTGGGCATCACGTGGGCCTCACTTGGGAATCACGTGGGAGTCACGTGAGAATCAGGTGGGAATCACGTGGGCAACACGTGGGAAACACGTGGGAATCACGTGGGAATCACGTGGGAATCACGTGGGAATCACGTGGGTATCACGTGGGCATCACATGGGAATCACGTGGGCAACACGTGGGAATCACGTGGGTATCACGGGGGAATCACGTGGGCATCACGTGTGAATCACGTGGGAATCACGTAGGAATCAAGTGGGCATCACGTGGGAAACACGTGGGAATCACGTGGGCATCACGTGGGAATCACGTGGGCATCAGGTTGGCAACACGTGGGAATCACGTGGGCATCACGTGGGCATCACGTGGGCAAACGTGGGAATCACGTGGGCATCACGTGGGCATCACGTGGGAATCACGTGGGCAACACGTGGGCATCACGTGGGCATCACGTGGGAATCACGTGGGAGTCACGTGGGAATCACGTGGGCATCACGTGGGAATCACGAGAGAATCACGTGGGAGTCACATGTGCAACACGTGGGCATCACGTGGGCATCACGTGGGAATCACGTGGGAGTCACGTGAGAATCAGGTGGGAATCACGTGGGCGTCACGTGGTAATCACGTGGGAATCACGTGGGCATCACGTGGGAATCACGTGGGCAACACGTGGCCATCACGTGGGCATCACGTGGGAATCACGTGGGCAACACGTGGGAATCACGTGGGCATCACGTGGGAATCACAAGAGAATCACGTGGGAGTCACGTGTGCAACACATGGGCATCACGTGGGCATCACGTGGGAATCACGTGGGCATCACGTGGGAATCACGTGGGAGTCACGTGAGAATCAGGTGGGAATCACGTGGGCAACACGTGGGAAACACGTGGGAATCACGTGGGCATCACGTGGGCATCACGTGGGAATCACGTGGGTATCACGTGGGCATCACGTGGGAATCACGTGGGCAACACGTGGGAATCACGTGGGTATCACGTGGGAATCACGTGGGGATCACGAGGGCAACACGTGTGCAACACGTGGGAATCACGTGGGAATCACGTGGGAATCACGTGGGCAACACGTGGGCATCACGTGGGCATCACGTGGGTATCACGTGGGAATCACGTGGGCATCACGTGGGCATCACGTGGGTATCACGTGGGCATCACGTGGGAATCACGTGGGTATCACGTGGGCATCACGAGGGAATCACGTGGGCATCACGTGGGAATCACGTGCGCATCAAGTGGGCATCACGTGTGCAACACGTGGAAATCACGTGGGAATCACGTGGGAATCACGTGGGCAACACGTGGGCATCACGTGGGCATCACGTGGGAATCACGTGGGAGTCACGTGGGAATCACGTGGGCATCACGTGGGAATCACGTGGGAGTCACGTGGGAATCACGTGGGCAACACGTGGGAATCACGTGGGAATCACGTGGGCATCACTTGGGAATCACGTGGGCATCACGTGGGCATCACGTGGGAATCACGTGGGAATCACGTGGGAATAACGTGGGTATCACGTGGGCATCACGTGGGAATCACGTGGGCAACACGTGGGAATCACGTGGGTATCACGTGGGAATCACGTGGGCATCACGTGGGAATCACGTGGGCATCACTTGGGCATCACGTGGGCATCACGTGGGAATCACGTGGGCAACACGTGGGAATCACGTGGGAATCACGTGGGCAACACCTGGGAATCACGTGGGAATCACGTGGGAATCACGTGGGCAACACGTGGGCAACACGTGGGAATCACGTGGGCATCACGTGGGAATCACGTGGCATCACGTGGGAATCACGTTGGAGTCACGTGGGAATCATGTGGGCATCACGTGGGAATCACGTGGGAATCACGTGGGAATCACGTGGGCAACACGTGGGCATCACGTGGGGGTCACGTGGGAATCACGTGGGAGTCACGTGGGAATCACGTGGGCGTCACGTGGTAATCACGTAGGAGTCACGTGAGAATCACGTGGGAATCACGTGGGAATCAAGTGGGCATCACGTGGGAATCACGTGGGAATACGTGGGCATCACGTGGGAATCACGTGGGCAACTCGTGGGCATCACGTGGGCATCACGTGGGCATCACGTGGGAATCACGTGGGAATCACGTGGGTATCACGTGGGCATCACGTGGGAATCACGTGGGCACCACGTGGGAATCACGTGGGTATCACGTGGGAATCACGTGGGAATCACGTGGGCGTCACGTGGGAATCACGTGGGAATCACGTGGGTAACACGTGGGAAACATGTGGGAATCACGTGGGCATCACGTGGGCAACACGTGGGAATCACGTGGGAATCACGTGGGCATCACGTGAGCAACACGTGGGAATGACGTGGGCATCACGTGGGCATCACGTGGGTATCACGTGGGAATCACGTGGGAATCACGCGGGAATCACGTGGACGTAACGTGGGCAACACGTGGGCAACACCTGGGAATCACGTGGGAATCACGTGGGAATCACGTGGGAATCACGTGGGTATCACGTGGACATCACGTGGGAATCACGTATGTATCACGTGGGCATCACGTGGGAATCACGTGGGGATCACCTGGGCAACACGTGGGGATCACGTGGGAATCACGTGGGCATCACGAGGGAATCACGTGGGCATCACGTGGGAATCACGTGGGCATCAACTGGGCATCACGTGTGCAACACGTGGGAATCACATGGGACTCACGTGGGAATCACGTGGGAATCACGTGGGCAACACGTGGGAATCACGTGGGAATCACGTGGGCAACACCTGGAATCACGTGGGAATCACGTGGGCAACACGTGGGCAACACGTGGGAATCACGTGGGAATCACGTGGGAATCAAGTGGGCATCACGTGGGAATCACGTGGGAAACACGTGGGAATCACTTGGGAATCACGTGGGCATCACGTTGGCAACACGTGGGAATCACGTGGGCATCACGTGGGCAACGTGGGAATCACGTGGGCATCACGTGGGAATCACGTGGGCAACACGTGGGAATCACGTGGGCATCACGTGGGAATCACGTGGGCAACACGTGGCCATCACGTGGGCATCACGTGGGAATCACGTGAGAATCACGTGGGAATCACGTGGGCAACACGTGGGAATCACGTGGGAATCACGTGGGCATCACGTGGGAATCACGTGGGAATCACGTGGGGAACACGTGGGCAACACGTGGGAATCACGTGGGAATCACGTGGGCATCACGTGGGAATCACGTGGGAATCAAGTGGGCATCACGTGGGAATCACGTGGTAATCACGTGGGCATCACGTGGGAATCACGTCGGCATCACGTTGGCAACACGTGGGTATCACGTGGGCATCACGTGGGCATCACGTGGGCAACACGTGGGAATCACGTGGGAATCACGTGGGCATCACGTGGGCATCACGTGGGCAACACGTGGGCATCACGTGGGCATCACGTGGGAGTCACGTGGGAATCACGTGGGCATCACGTGGGAATCACGAGAGCATCACGTGGGAATCACGTGTGCAACACGTGGGAATCACGTGGGCATCACGTGGGAATCACGTGGGCATCACGTGGGAATCACGTGGGAGTCACGTGAGAATCAGGTGGGAATCACGTGGGCAACATGTGGGAAACACATGGGAATCACGTGGGCATCACGTGGGAATCACGTATGTATCACGTGGGCATCACGTGGGAATCACGTGGGGATCACCTGGGCAACACGTGGGGATCACGTGGGAATCACGTGGGCATCACGAGGGAATCACGTGGGCATCACGTGGGAATCACGTGGGCATCAAGTGGGCATCACGTGTGCAACACGTGGGAATCACGTGGGAATCACGTGGGCATCACGTGGGAATCACGTGGGAATCACGTGGGCATCACGTGGGCAACACGTGGGAATCACGTGGGAATCACGTGGGAATCACGTGGGAATCACGTGGGAATCACGTGGGAATCACGTGGGAATCACGTGGGAAACACGTGGGAAACACGTGGGAATCACGTGGGAATCACGTGGGGATCACGTGGGCATCACGTGGGAATCACGTGGGCAACACGTGGGAGTCACTTGGGTATCACGTGGGAATCACGTGGGGATCACGTGGGCAACACGTGGGAATCACGTAGGCATCAAGTGGGCATCACGTGTGCAATACGTGGAAATCACGTGGGAATCACGTGGGAATCACGTGGGAATCACGTGGGAATCACGTGGGAATCACGTGGGCATCACGTGGGCATCACGTGGGAATCACGTGGGAGTCACGTGGGAATCACGTGGGCATCACGTGGGAATCACGAGAGAATCACGTGGGAGTCACGTGTGCAACACGTGGGCATCACGTGGGCATCACGTGGGAATCACGTGGGCATCACGTGGGAATCACGTGGGAGTCACGTGAGAATCAGGTGTGAATCACGTGGGTAACTCGTGGGAAACACGTGGGAATCACGTGGTCATCACGTGGGAATCACGTGGGAATCACGTGGGTATCACGTGCGCATCACGTGGGAATCACGTGGGCAACACGTGGTAATCACGTGGGTATCACGTGGGAATCACGTGGGCATCACGTGGGCAACACGTGAGAATCACGTGGGCATCACGTGGGCAACACGTGGGAATCACGTGGGCATCACGTGGGCATCACCTGGGCAACACGTGCTCCTCGTAGTGGCATACTGTTGATCCTCCTCTGATTTTCGCCCCTTGTGTTCTCCTCGTTTTTGTAATTTGCTTTTTTTTTCTTGCTGCTCGTATTCTTCTCCCGTGTTTCTTCGCCTCGGCTTTTTCTCGCTTCTCTTACTCCACGTAGTGCCACACTTTTGATCCTCCTCTGATTTTCGCCCCTTGTGTTCTCCTCGTTTTTGTATTTTGCTTTTCTTTTTCTTGCTCCTCGTATTCTTCTCCCCTGTTTCTTCGCCTCGGGTTTTTCACACTTCTCTTACTCCACGTAGTGGCATACTGTTGATCCTCCTCTGATTTTCGCCCCTTGTGTTCTCCTCGTTTTTGTATTTTGCTTTTTTTTTCTTGCTCCTCGTATTCTTCTCCCCTGTTTCTTCGCCTCGGCTTTTTCACACTTCTCTTACTGCACGTAGTGCCACACTTTTGATCCTCCTCTGATTTTCGGCGCTTGTGTTCTACTCGTTTTTGTATTTTGCTTTTTTTTTCTTGCTCCTCGTATTCTTCTCCCCTGTTTCTTCGCCTCGGGTTTTTCACACTTCTCTTACTCCACGTAGTGGCATACTGTTGATCCTCCTCTGATTTTCGCCCCTTGTGTTCTCCTCGTTTTTGTATTTTGCTTTTTTTTTCTTGCTCCTCGTATTCTTCTCCCCTGTTTCTTCGCATCAGCATTTTCACACTTCTCTTACTCCACGTAGTGGCATACTGTTGATCCTCCTCTGATTTTCGCCCCTTGTGTTCTCCTCGTTTTTGTATTTTGCTTTTTTTTTCTTGCTCCTCGTATTCTTCTCCCCTGTTTCTTTGCCTCGGGTTTTTCACACTTCTCTTACTCCACGTAGTGGCATACTGTTGATCCTCCTCTGATTTTCGCCCCTTGTGTTCTCCTAGTTTTTGTATTTTGCTTTTTTTTTCTTGCTCCTCGTATTCTTCTCCCCTGTTTCTTCGCCTCGGGTTTTTCACACTTCTCTTACTCCACGTAGTGCCACACTTTTGATCCTCCTCTGATTTTCGGTGCTTGTGTTCTCCTCGTTTCTGTATTTTGCTTTTTTTTTCTTGCTCCTCGTATTCTTCTCCCCTGTTTCTTCACCTCGGGTTTTTCACACTTCTCTTACTCCACGTAGTGGCATACTGTTGATCCTCCTCTGATTTTCGCCCCTTGTGTTCTCCTCGTTTTTGTATTTTGCTTTTTTTTTCTTGCTCCTCGTATTCTTCTCCCCTATTTCTTCGCCTCGGGTTTTTCACACTTCTCTTACTCCATGTAGTGGCATACTGTTGATCCTCCTCTGATTTTCACCCCTTTTGTTCTCCTCGTTTTTGTATTTTGCTTTTTTTTCTAGCTCCTCGTATTCTTCTCCCCTGTTTCTTCACCTCGGGTTTTTCACACTTCTCTTACTCCACGTAGTGGCATACTGTTGATCCTCCTCTGATTTTCGCCCCTTGTGTTCTCCTCGTTTTTGTATTTTGCTTTTTTTTTCTTGCTCCTCGTATTCTTCTCCCCTGTTTCTTCACCTCGGGTTTTTCACACTTCTCTTACTCCACGTAGTGGCATACTGTTGATCCTCCTCTGATTTTCGCCCCTTGTGTTCTCCTCGTTTTTGTATTTTGCTTTTTTTTTCTTGCTCCTCGTATTCTTCTCCCCTGTTTCTTCACCTCGGGTTTTTCACACTTCTCTTACTCCACGTAGTGGCATACTGTTGACCCTCCTCTGATTTTCGCCCCTTGTGTTCTCCTCGTTTTTGTATTTTGCTTTTTTTTTCTTGCTCCTCGTATTCTTCTCCCCTGTTTCTTCACCTCGGGTTTTTCACACTTCTCTTACTCCACGTAGTGGCATACTGTTGATCCTCCTCTGATTTTCGCCCCTTGTGTTCTCCTCGTTTTTGTATTTTGCTTTTTTTTTCTTGCTCCTCGTATTCTTCTCCCCTGTTTCTTCGCCTCGGGTTTTTCACACTTCTCTTACTCCACGTAGTGGCATACTGTTGATCCTCCTCTGATTTTCGCCCCTTGTGTTCTCCTCGTTTTTGTATTTTGCTTTTTTTTTCTTGCTCCTCTTACTCTTCTCCCCTGTTTCTTCGCCTCGGGTTTTTCACACTTCTCTTACTCCACGTAGTGCCACACTTTTGATCCTCCTCTGATTTTCGCCCCTTGTGTTCTCCTCGTTTTTGTATTTTGCTTTTTTTTTCTTGCTCCTCTTATTCTTCTCCCCTGTTTGTTCGCCTCGGGTTTTTCACACTGCTCTTGCTCCTCGTAGTTTCATACTGTTGATTCTCCTCTGATTTTCCCCCTTTGTCTGCTCCTCGTTTATGTCTTTTGCTTTTTTTTCTTGCTCCTCGTATTCTTCGCCTCGGGTTTTTCACACTGCTCTTGCTCCTCGTCGTGGCATACTGTTGATCCTCCTCTGATTTTCCCCCCTTGTCTGCTCCTCATTTTTGTCTTTTGCTTTTTTTTTCTTGCTCCTCGCATTCTTCTCCCCTGTTTCTTCGCTTCGGGTTTTTCACACTGCTCTTTCTCTTCGTAGTGGCATACTGTTGATCCTCCTCTGATTTTCCCCCCTTGTCTGCTCCTCGTATTTTTCTTTTTTTTTTTTTTTTTTTTACTCCTTGTTTTTTTCTCCCCTTTTTCTTCTCGTGTTTTTCAAACTTTTCTTGCTCGTCGTATTTTTCTGTTTTTTTTTTTGTTGTTCCTCGTATTTTTCTCCCCTTTTCCTGCTCCTGGGATTTTTCATACATTTATTGCTCCTCGTATTTGCACACTTTTGATGCTCCCCTTATTTTTCACCCTTTTCTGCTCCTCGTATTTCTCTGTTTTTAGTTTTTTTCCTCCTCGTATTCTTCTCGCCTTTTTCTTCACCTCGGGTTTTTCACACTTTTCTTGCTCCTCGTATTTTCACACTTTTGATGCTCCTTTATTTTTCACACTTTTCTGCTCCTCGTTTTTTTCTGTTTTTTTTTTTTTTTTGCTCCTCATATGTTTCTTCCCTTTTCTTGCTCCTCGTGTTTTTCACAGTTTTCTTGCTCCTCGTATTTTCACACTTTTGATGCTCCTCTTATTTTTCACACTTTTCTGCTCCTCGTATTTTTTGTTTTTGTTTTTTTTCTTTTGCTCCTCGTATATTTCTTCCCTTTTCTTGCTCCTCGTGTTTTTCACAATTTTCTTTCTCCTCGTGTTTTCACACTTTTGAGGCTCCACTCATTTTCCCCACTTTTCTTCTTCTCGTATATTTCTGTTTTTTTTTTTTTGCTCCTCATATTTTTCTCCCCTATTTCTCCTCCTGGGTTTTTTCACACTTTTCTTGCTCCTCGTATTGTCACACTTTTGATACTCCTCTTATTTTCCCCCCTTTTCTGCTCCTCGTATATTTTTGTTTTGGTTTCTTTTTTGCTCCTCGTATTTTTCTCCCATTTTTCTACTCCTGGGATTTTTCACACTTTACTTGCTCCTCGTATTTTCACACTTTTGATGCTCCTATGATCCCGTGGGTATCACTTGAGCATCACGTGGGAATCACGTGGGCATCACGTGGGAATCACGTGGGTATCACGTGGGCATCACGTGGGAATCACGTGGGGATCACCTGGGCAACACGTGGGGATCACGTGGGAATCACGTGGGAATCACGTGGGTATCACGTGGGCAACGCGTGGGAATCACGTGGGAATCAAGTGGGCATCACGTGGGCAACACGTGGGAATCACGTGGGCATCACGTGGGCATCACGTGGGTATTACGTGGGAATCACGTGGGAATCACTCGGGAATCACGTGGACATCACGTGGGCAACACGTGGGCAACACGTGGGAATCACGTGGGAATCACGTGGGCATCACGTGGGCATCACGTGGGAATCACGTGGGAGTCACGTGGGAATCACGTGGGCATCACGTGGGAATCACGAGAGAATCACGTGGGAGTCACGTGTGCAACACGTGGGCATCACGTGGGCCTCACTTGGGAATCACGTGGGAGTCACGTGAGAATCAGGTGGGAATCACGTGGGCAACACGTGGGAAACACGTGGGAATCACGTGGGAATCACGTGGGAATCACGTGGGTATCACGTGGGCATCACATGGGAATCACGTGGGCAACACGTGGGAATCACGTGGGTATCACGGGGGAATCACGTGGGCATCACGTGTGAATCACGTGGGAATCACGTAGGAATCAAGTGGGCATCACGTGGGAAACACGTGGGAATCACGTGGGCAACACGTGGGAATCACGTGGGTATCAGGTTGGCAACACGTGGGAATCACGTGGGCATCACGTGGGCATCACGTGGGCAAACGTGGGAATCACGTGGGCATCACGTGGGCATCACGTGGGAATCACGTGGGCAACACGTGGGCATCACGTGGGCATACGTGGAAATCACGTGGGAGTCACGTGGGAATCACGTGGGCATCACGTGGGAATCACGAGAGAATCACGTGGGAGTCACGTGTGCAACACGTGGGCATCACGTGGGCATCACGTGGGAATCACGTGGGAGTCACGTGAGAATCAGGTGGGAATCACGTGGGCGTCACGTGGTAATCACGTGGGAATCACGTGGGCATCACGTGGGAATCACTTGGGCAACACGTGGCCATCACGTGGGCATCACGTGGGAATCACGTGGGCAACACGTGGGAATCACGTGGGCATCACGTGGGAATCACAAGAGAATCACGTGGGAGTCACGTGTGCAACACGTGGGCATCACGTGGGCATCACGTGGGAATCACGTGGGCATCACGTGGGAATCACGTGGGAGTCACGTGAGAATCAGGTGGGAATCACGTGGGCAACACGTGGGAAACACGTGGGAATCACGTGGGCATCACGTGGGAATCACGTGGGAATCACGTGGGTATCACGTGGGCATCACGTGGGAATCACGTGGGCAACACGTGGGAATCACGTGGGTATCACGTGGGAAACACGTGGGGATCACGAGGGCAACACGTGTGCAACACGTGGGAATCACGTGGGAATCACGTGGGAATCACGTGGGCAACACGTGGGCATCACGTGGGCATCACGTGGGTATCACGTGGGAATCACGTGGGCATCACGTGGGCATCACGTGGGTATCACGTGGGCATCACGTGGGAATCACGTGGGTATCACGTGGGCATCACGAGGGAATCACGTGGGCATCACGTGGGAATCACGTGCGCATCAAGTGGGCATCACGTGTGCAACACGTGGAAATCACGTGGGAATCACGTGGGAATCACGTGGGCAACACGTGGGCATCACGTGGGCATCACGTGGGAATCACGTGGGAGTCACGTGGGAATCACGTGGGCATCACGTGGGAATCACGTGGGAGTCACGTGGGAATCACGTGGGCAACACGTGGGAATCACGTGGGAATCACGTGGGCATCACGTGCGAATCACGTGGGCGTCACGTGGCCATCACGTGGGAATCACGTGGGAATCACGTGGGAATAACGTGGGTATCACGTGGGCATCACGTGGGAATCACGTGGGCAACACGTGGGAATCACGTGGGTATCACGTGGGAATCACGTGGGCATCACGTGGGAATCACGTGGGCATCACTTGGGCATCACGTGGGCATCACGTGGGAATCACGTGGGCAACACGTGGGAATCACGTGGGAATCACGTGGGCAACACCTGGGAATCACGTGGGAATCACGTGGGAATCACGTGGGCAACACGTGGGCAACACGTGGGAATCACGTGGGCATCACGTGGGAATCACGTGGCATCACGTGGGAATCACGTTGGAGTCACGTGGGAATCATGTGGGCATCACGTGGGAATCACGTGGGAATCACGTGGGAATCACGTGGGCAACACGTGGGCATCACGTGGGGGTCACGTGGGAATCACGTGGGAGTCACGTGGGAATCACGTGGGCGTCACGTGGTAATCACGTAGGAGTCACGTGAGAATCACGTGGGAATCACGTGGGAATCAAGTGGGCATCACGTGGGAATCACGTGGGAATACGTGGGCATCACGTGGGAATCACGTGGGCAACTCGTGGGCATCACGTGGGCATCACGTGGGCATCACGTGGGAATCACGTGGGAATCACGTGGGTATCACGTGGGCATCACGTGGGAATCACGTGGGCACCACGTGGGAATCACGTGGGTATCACGTGGGAATCACGTGGGAATCACGTGGGCGTCACGTGGGAATCACGTGGGAATCACGTGGGTAACACGTGGGAAACATGTGGGAATCACGTGGGCATCACGTGGGCAACACGTGGGAATCACGTGGGAATCACGTGGGCATCACGTGAGCAACACGTGGGAATGACGTGGGCATCACGTGGGCATCACGTGGGTATCACGTGGGAATCACGTGGGAATCACGCGGGAATCACGTGGACGTAACGTGGGCAACACGTGGGCAACACCTGGGAATCACGTGGGAATCACGTGGGAATCACGTGGGAATCACGTGGGTATCACGTGGACATCACGTGGGAATCACGTATGTATCACGTGGGCATCACGTGGGAATCACGTGGGGATCACCTGGGCAACACGTGGGGATCACGTGGGAATCACGAGGGCATCACGAGGGAATCACGTGGGCATCACGTGGGAATCACGTGGGCATCAACTGGGCATCACGTGTGCAACACGTGGGAATCACATGGGACTCACGTGGGAATCACGTGGGAATCACGTGGGCAACACGTGGGAATCACGTGGGAATCACGTGGGCAACACCTGGAATCACGTGGGAATCACGTGGGCAACACGTGGGCAACACGTGGGAATCACGTGGGAATCACGTGGGAATCAAGTGGGCATCACGTGGGAATCACGTGGGAAACACGTGGGAATCACTTGGGAATCACGTGGGCATCACGTTGGCAACACGTGGGAATCACGTGGGCATCACGTGGGCAACGTGGGAATCACGTGGGCATCACGTGGGAATCACGTGGGCAACACGTGGGAATCACGTGGGCATCACGTGGGAATCACGTGGGCAACACGTGGCCATCACGTGGGCATCACGTGGGAATCACGTGAGAATCACGTGGGAATCACGTGGGCAACACGTGGGAATCACGTGGGAATCACGTGGGCATCACGTGGGAATCACGTGGGAATCACGTGGGGAACACGTGGGCAACACGTGGGAATCACGTGGGAATCACGTGGGCATCACGTGGGAATCACGTGGGAATCAAGTGGGCATCACGTGGGAATCACGTGGTAATCACGTGGGCATCACGTGGGAATCACGTCGGCATCACGTTGGCAACACGTGGGTATCACGTGGGCATCACGTGGGCATCACGTGGGCAACACGTGGGCATCACGTGGGAATCACGTGGGCATCACGTGGGCATCACGTGGGCAACACGTGGGCATCACGTGGGCATCACGTGGGAGTCACGTGGGAATCACGTGGGCATCACGTGGGAATCACGAGAGCATCACGTGGGAATCACGTGTGCAACACGTGGGCATCACGTGGGCATCACGTGGGAATCACGTGGGCATCACGTGGGAATCACGTGGGAGTCACGTGAGAATCAGGTGGGAATCACGTGGGCAACATGTGGGAAACACATGGGAATCACGTGGGCATCACGTGGGAATCACGTATGTATCACGTGGGCATCACGTGGGAATCACGTGGGGATCACCTGGGCAACACGTGGGGATCACGTGGGAATCACGTGGGCATCACGAGGGAATCACGTGGGCATCACGTGGGAATCACGTGGGCATCAAGTGGGCATCACGTGTGCAACACGTGGGAATCACGTGGGAATCACGTGGGCATCACGTGGGAATCACGTGGGAATCACGTGGGCATCACGTGGGCAACACGTGGGAATCACGTGGGAATCACGTGGGAATCACGTGGGAATCACGTGGGAATCACGTGGGAAACACGTGGGAAACACGTGGGAATCACGTGGGCATCACGTGGGAATCACGTGGGAATCACGTGGGTATCACGTGGGAATCACAAGAGAATCACGTGGGTATCACGTGGGAATCACGTGGGAATCACGTGGGCATCACGTGGGAATCACGTGGGAATCACGTGGGTATCACGTGGGCATCACGTGGGAATCACGTGGGCAACACGTGGGAATCACGTGGGTATCACGTGGGAATCACGTGGGGATCACGAGGGCAACACATGTGCAACACGTGGGAATCACGCGGGAATCACGTGGGAATCACGTGGGCAACACGTGGGCATCACGTGGGCATCACGTGGGTATCACGTGGGAATCACGTGGGCATCACGTGGGCATCACGTGGGTATCACGTGGGCATCACGAGGGAATCACGTGGGCATCACGTGGGAATCACGTGCGCATCAAGTGGGCATCACGTGTGCAACACGTGGAAATCACGTGGGAATCACGTGGGAATCACGTGGGCAACACGTGGGCATCACGTGGGCATCACGTGGGAATCACGTGGGAGTCACGTGGGAATCACGTGGGCATCACGTGGGAATCACGTGGGAGTCACGTGGGAATCACGTGGGCAACACGTGGGAATCACGTGGGAATCACGTGGGCATCACGTGGGAATCACGTGGGCGTCACTTGGGCATCACGTGGGAATCACGTGGGAATCACGTGGGAATAACGTGGGTATCACGTGGGCATCACGTGGGAATCATGTGGGCAACACGTGGGAATCACGTGGGTATCACGTGGGAATCACGTGGGCATCACGTGGGAATCACGTGGGCATCACTTGGGCATCACGTGGGCATCACGTGGGAATCACGTGGGCAACACGTGGGAATCACGTGGGTATCACTTGGGCAACACCTGGGAATCACGTGGGAATCACGTGGGAATCACGTGGGCAACACGTGGGCAACACGTGGGAATCACGTGGGCATCACGTGGGAATCACGTGGCATCACGTGGGAATCACGTTGGAGTCACGTGGGAATCATGTGGGCATCACGTGGGAATCACGTGGGAATCACGTGGGAATCACGTGGGCAACACGTGGGCATCACGTGGGGGTCACGTGGGAATCACGTGGGACTCACGTGGGAATCACGTGGGCGTCACGTGGTAACCACGTAGGAGTCACGTGAGAAACACGTGGGAATCACGTGGGAATCACGTGGGCATCACGTGGGAATCACGTGGGAATACGTGGGCATCACGTGGGAATCACGTGGGCAACTCGTGGGCATCACGTGGGCATCACGTGGGCATCACGTGGGAATCACGTGGGAATAACGTGGGTATCACGTGGGCATCACGTGGGAATCACGTGGGCACCACGTGGGAATCACGTGGGTATCACGTGGGAATCACGTGGGAATCACGTGGGCGTCACGTGGGAATCACGTGGGAATCACGTGGGTAACACGTGGGAAACATGTGGGAATCACGTGGGCATCACGTGGGCAACACGTGGGAATCACGTGGGAATCACGTGGGCATCACGTGGGCAACACGTGGGTAACACGTGGGAAACATGTGGGAATCACGTGGGCATCACGTGGGCAACACGTGGGAATCACGCGGGAATCACGTGGACGTAACGTGGGCAACACGTGGGCAATACGTGGGAATCACGTGGGAATCACGTGGGAATCACGTGGGCATCACGTGGGAATCACGTGGGAGTCACGTGGGAATCACGTGGGCATCACGTGGGAATCACGAGAGAATCACGTGGGAGTCACGTGTGCAACACGTGGGCATCACGTGGGCATCACGTGGGAATCACGTGGGCATCACGTGGGAATCACGTGGGAGTCACGTGAGAATCAGGTGTGAATCACGTGGGTAACACGTGGGAAACACGTGGGAATCACGTGGTCATCACGTGGGAATCACGCGGGAATCACGTGCGCATCACGTGGGAATCACGTGGGCAACACGTGGTAATCACGTGGGTATCACGTGGGAATCACGTGGGCATCACGTGGGCAACACGTGAGAATCACGTGGGCATCACGTGGGCAACACGTGGGAATCACGTGGGCATCACGTGGGCATCACCTGGGCAACACGTGCTCCTCGTAGTGGCATACTGTTGATCCTCCTCTGATTTTCGCCCCTTGTGTTCTCCTCGTTTTTGTAATTTGCTTTTTTTTTCTTGCTGCTCGTATTCTTCTCCCGTGTTTCTTCGCCTCGGCTTTTTCTCGCTTCTCTTACTCCACGTAGTGCCACACTTTTGATCCTCCTCTGATTTTCGCCCCTTGTGTTCTCCTCGTTTTTGTATTTTGCTTTTTTTTTTCTTGCTCCTCGTATTCTTCTCCCCTGTTTCTTCGCCTCGGGTTTTTCACACTTCTCTTACTCCACGTAGTGGCATACTGTTGATCCTCCTCTGATTTTCGCCCCTTGTGTTCTCCTCGTTTTTGTATTTTGCTTTTTTTTTCTTGCTCCTCGTATTCTTCTCCCCTGTTTCTTCGCGTCGGCTTTTTCACACTTCTCTTACTGCACGTAGTGCCACACTTTTGATCCTCCTCTGATTTTCGGCGCTTGTGTTCTACTCGTTTTTGTATTTTGCTTTTTTTTTCTTGCTCCTCGTATTCTTCTCCCCTGTTTCTTCGCCTCGGGTTTTTCACACTTCTCTTACTCCACGTAGTGGCATACTGTTGATCCTCCTCTGATTTTCGCCCCTTGTGTTCTCCTCGTTTTTGTATTTTGCTTTTATTTTCTTGCTCCTCCTATTCTTCTCCCCTGTTTCTTCGCATCAGCATTTTCACACTTCTCTTACTCCACGTAGTGGCATACTGTTGATCCTCCTCTGATTTTCGCCCCTGTGTTCTCCTCGTTTTTGTATTTTGCTTTTTTTTTCTTGCTCCTCGTATTCTTCTCCCCTGTTTCTTTGCCTCGGGTTTTTCACACTTCTCTTACTCCACGTAGTGGCATACTGTTGATCCTCCTCTGATTTTCGCCCCTTGTGTTCTCCTCGTTTTTGTATTTTGCTTTTTTTTTCTTGCTCCTCGTATTCTTCTCCCCTGTTTCTTCGCCTCGGGTTTTTCACACTTCTCTTACTCCACGTAGTGCCACACTTTTGATCCTCCTCTGATTTTCGGCGCTTGTGTTCTCCTCGTTTTTGTATTTTGCTTTTTTTTTCTTGCTCCTCGTATTCTTCTCCCCTGTTTCTTCACCTCCGGTTTTTCACACTTCTCTTACTCCACGTAGTGGCATACTGTTGATCCTCCTCTGATTTTCGCCCCTTGTGTTCTCCTCGTTTTTGTATTTTGCTTTTTTTTTCTTGCTCCTCGTATTCTTCTCCCCTGTTTCTTCGCCTCGGGTTTTTCACACTTCTCTTACTCCACGTAGTGGCATACTGTTGATCCTCCTCTGATTTTCGCCCCTTTTGTTCTCCTCGTTTTTGTATTTTGCTTTTTTTTCTAGCTCCTCGTATTCTTCTCCCCTGTTTCTTCACCTCGGGTTTTTCACACTTCTCTTACTCCACGTAGTGGCATACTGTTGATCCTCCTCTGATTTTCGCCCCTTGTGTTCTCCTCGTTTTTGTATTTTGCTTTTTTTTTCTTGCTCCTCGTATTCTTCTCCCCTGTTTCTTCACCTCGGGTTTTTCACACTTCTCTTACTCCACGTAGTGGCATACTGTTGATCCTCCTCTGATTTTCGCCCCTTGTGTTCTCCTCGTTTTTGTATTTTGCTTTTTTTTTCTTGCTCCTCGTATTCTTCTCCCCTGTTTCTTCACCTCGGGTTTTTCACACTTCTCTTACTCCACGTAGTGGCATACTGTTGATCCTCCTCTGATTTTCGCCCCTTGTGTTCTCCTCGTTTTTGTATTTTGCTTTTTTTTTCTTACTCCTCGTATTCTTCTCCCCTGTTTCTTCGCCTCGGGTTTTTCACACTTCTCTTACTCCACGTAGTGGCATACTGTTGATCCTCCTCTGATTTTCGCCCCTTGTGTTCTCCTCGTTTTTGTATTTTGCTTTTTTTTTCTTGCTCCTCGTATTCTTCTCCCATGTTTCTTCACCTCGGGTTTTTCACACTTCTCTTACTCCACGTAGTGGCATACTGTTGATCCTCCTCTGATTTTCGCCCCTTGTGTTCTCCTCGTTTTTGTATTTTGCTTTTTTTTTCTTGCTTCTCGTATTCTTCTCCCCTGTTTCTTCGCCTCGGGTTTTTCACACTTCTCTTACTCCACGTAGTGGCATACTGTTGATCCTCCTCTGATTTTCGCCCCTTGTGTTCTCCTCGTTTTTGTATTTTGCTTTTTTTTTCTTGCTCCTCGTATTCTTCTCCCCTGTTTCTTCGCCTCGGGTTTTTCACACTTCTCTTACTCCACGTAGTGGCATACTGTTGATCCTCCTCTGATTTTCGCCCCTTGTGTTCTCCTCGTTTTTGTATTTTGCTTTTTTTTTCTTGCTCCTCGTACTCTTCTCCCCTGTTTCTTCGCCTCGGGTTTTTCACACTTCTCTTACTCCACGTAGTGCCACACTTTTGATCCTCCTCTGATTTTCGCCCCTTGTGTTCTCCTCGTTTTTGTATTTTGCTTTTTTTTTCTTGCTCCTCTTATTCTTCTCCCCTGTTTGTTCGCCTCGGGTTTTTCACACTGCTCTTGCTCCTCGTAGTTTCATACTGTTGATTCTCCTCTGATTTTCCCCCTTTGTCTGCTCCTCGTTTATGTCTTTTGCTTTTTTTTCTTGCTCCTCGTATTCTTCGCCTCGGGTTTTTCACACTGCTCTTGCTCCTCGTTGTGGCATACTGTTGATCCTCCTCTGATTTTCCCCCCTTGTCTGCTCCTCATTTTTGTCTTTTGCTTTTTTTTTCTTGCTCCTCGCATTCTTCTCCCCTGTTTCTTCGCTTCGGGTTTTTCACACTGCTCTTTCTCTTCGTAGTGGCATACTGTTGATCCTCCTCTGATTTTCCCCCCTTGTCTGCTCCTCGTATTTTTCTTTTTTTTTTTTTTTTTTTTACTCCTTGTATTTTTCTCCCCTTTTTCTTCTCGTGTTTTTCAAACTTTTCTTGCTCGTCGTATTTTTCTGTTTTTTTTTTTGTTGTTCCTCGTATTTTTCTCCCCTTTTCCTGCTCCTGGGATTTTTCATACATTTATTGCTCCTCGTATTTGCACACTTTTGATGCTCCCCTTATTTTTCACCCTTTTCTGCTCCTCGTATTTCTCTGTTTTTTTTTTTTTTGCTCCTCGTATTCTTCTCGCCTTTTTCTTCACCTCGGGTTTTTCACACTTTTCTTGCTCCTCGTATTTTCACACTTTTGATGCTCCTTTATTTTTCACACTTTTCTGCTCCTCGTATTTTTCTGTTTTTTTTTTTTTTTTGCTCCTCATATGTTTCTTCCCTTTTCTTGCTCCTCGTGTTTTTCACAGTTTTCTTGCTCCTCGTATTTTCACACTTTTGATGCTCCTCTTATTTTTCACACTTTTCTGCTCCTCGTATTTTTTGTTTTTGTTTTTTTTCTTTTGCTCCTCGTATATTTCTTCCCTTTTCTTGCTCCTCGTGTTTTTCACAATTTTCTTTCTCCTCGTGTTTTCACACTTTTGAGGCTCCACTCATTTTCCCCACTTTTCTTCTTCTCGTATATTTCTGTTTTTTTTTTTTTGCTCCTCATATTTTTCTCCCCTATTTCTCCTCCTGGGTTTTTTCACACTTTTCTTGCTCCTCGTATTGTCACACTTTTGATACTCCTCTTATTTTCCCCCCTTTTCTGCTCCTCGTATATTTTTGTTTTGGTTTCTTTTTTGCTCCTCGTATTTTTCTCCCATTTTTCTACTCCTGGGATTTTTCACACTTTACTTGCTCCTCGTATTTTCACACTTTTGATGCTCCTATGATCCCGTGGGTATCACTTGAGCATCACGTGGGAATCACGTGGGCATCACGTGGGAATCACGTGGGTATCACGTGGGCATCACGTGGGAATCACGTGGGGATCACCTGGGCAACACGTGGGGATCACGTGGGAATCACGTGGGAATCACGTGGGTATCACGTGGGCAACGCGTGGGAATCACGTGGGAATCACGTGGGCATCACGTGGGCAACACGTGGGAATCACGTGGGCATCACGTGGGCATCACGTGGGTATTACGTGGGAATCACGTGGGAATCACTCGGGAATCACGTGGACATCACGTGGGCAACACGTGGGCAACACGTGGGAATCACGTGGGCATCACGTGGGCATCACGTGGGAATCACGTGGGAGTCACGTGGGAATCACGTGGGCATCACGTGGGAATCACGAGAGAATCACGTGGGAGTCACGTGTGCAACACGTGGGCATCACGTGGGCCTCACTTGGGAATCACGTGGGAGTCACGTGAGAATCAGGTGGGAATCACGTGGGCAACACGTGGGAAACACGTGGGAATCACGTGGGATTCACGTGGGAATCACGTGGGTATCACGTGGGCATCACGTGGGAATCACGTGGGTATCACGGGGGAATCACGTGGGCATCACGTGTGAATCACGTGGGAATCACGTAGGAATCAAGTGGGCATCACGTGGGAAACACGTGGGAATCACGTGGGCAACACGTGGGAATCACGTGGGTATCAGGTTGGCAACACGTGGGAATCACGTGGGCATCACGTGGGCATCACGTGGGCAAACGTGGGAATCACGTGGGCATCACGTGGGCATCACGTGGGAATCACGTGGGCAACACGTGGGCATCACGTGGGCATACGTGGAAATCACGTGGGAGTCACGTGGGAATCACGTGGGCATCACGTGGGAATCACGAGAGAATCACGTGGGAGTCACGTGTGCAACACGTGGGCATCACGTGGGCATCACGTGGGAATCACGTGGGAGTCACGTGAGAATCAGGTGGGAATCACGTGGGCGTCACGTGGTAATCACGTGGGAATCACGTGGGCATCACGTGGGAATCACTTGGGCAACACGTGGCCATCACGTGGGCAACACGTGGGAATCACGTGGGCATCACGTGGGAATCACAAGAGAATCACGTGGGAGTCACGTGTGCAACACGTGGGCATCACGTGGGCATCACGTGGGAATCACGTGGGCATCACGTGGGAATCACGTGGGAGTCACGTGAGAATCAGGTGGGAATCACGTGGGCAACACGTGGGAAACACGTGGGAATCACGTGGGCATCACGTGGGAATCACGTGGGAATCACGTGGGTATCACGTGGGCATCACGTGGGAATCACGTGGGCAACACGTGGGAATCACGTGGGTATCACGTGGGAAACACGTGGGGATCACGAGGGCAACACGTGTGCAACACGTGGGAATCACGTGGGAATCACGTGGGAATCACGTGGGCAACACGTGGGCATCACGTGGGCATCACGTGGGTATCACGTGGGAATCACGTAGGCATCACGTGGGCATCACGTGGGTATCACGTGGGCATCACGTGGGAATCACGTGGGTATCACGTGGGCATCACGAGGGAATCACGTGGGCATCACGTGGGAATCACGTGCGCATCAAGTGGGCATCACGTGTGCAACACGTGGAAATCACGTGGGAATCACGTGGGAATCACGTGGGCAACACGTGGGCATCACGTGGGCATCACGTGGGAATCACGTGGGAGTCACGTGGGAATCACGTGGGCATCACGTGGGAATCACGTGGGAGTCACGTGGGAATCACGTGGGCAACACGTGGGAATCACGTGGGAATCACGTGGGCATCACGTGGGAATCACGTGGGCGTCACGTGGCCATCACGTGGGAATCACGTGGGAATCACGTGGGAATAACGTGGGTATCACGTGGGCATCACGTGGGAATCACGTGGGCAACACGTGGGAATCACGTGGGTATCACGTGGGAATCACGTGGGCATCACGTGGGAATCACGTGGGCATCACTTGGGCATCACGTGGGCATCACGTGGGAATCACGTGGGCAACACGTGGGAATCACGTGGGAATCACGTGGGCAACACCTGGGAATCACGTGGGAATCACGTGGGAATCACGTGGGCAACACGTGGGCAACACGTGGGAATCACGTGGGCATCACGTGGGAATCACGTGGCATCACGTGGGAATCACGTTGGAGTCACGTGGGAATCATGTGGGCATCACGTGGGAATCACGTGGGAATCACGTGGGAATCACGTGGGCAACACGTGGGCATCACGTGGGGGTCACGTGGGAATCACGTGGGAGTCACGTGGGAATCACGTGGGCGTCACGTGGTAATCACGTAGGAGTCACGTGAGAATCACGTGGGAATCACGTGGGAATCAAGTGGGCATCACGTGGGAATCACGTGGGAATACGTGGGCATCACGTGGGAATCACGTGGGCAACTCGTGGGCATCACGTGGGCATCACGTGGGCATCACGTGGGAATCACGTGGGAATCACGTGGGTATCACGTGGGCATCACGTGGGAATCACGTGGGCACCACGTGGGAATCACGTGGGTATCACGTGGGAATCACGTGGGAATCACGTGGGCGTCACGTGGGAATCACGTGGGAATCACGTGGGTAACACGTGGGAAACATGTGGGAATCACGTGGGCATCACGTGGGCAACACGTGGGAATCACGTGGGAATCACGTGGGCATCACGTGAGCAACACGTGGGAATGACGTGGGCATCACGTGGGCATCACGTGGGTATCACGTGGGAATCACGTGGGAATCACGCGGGAATCACGTGGACGTAACGTGGGCAACACGTGGGCAACACCTGGGAATCACGTGGGAATCACGTGGGGAACACGTGGGCAACACGTGGGAATCACGTGGGTATCACGTGGGCATCACGTGGGAATCACGTGGGTATCACGTGGGCATCACGAGGGAATCACGTGGGCATCACGTGGGAATCACGTGCGCATCAAGTGGGCATCACGTGTGCAACACGTGGAAATCACGTGGGAATCACGTGGGAATCACGTGGGCAACACGTGGGCATCACGTGGGCATCACGTGGGAATCACGTGGGAGTCACGTGGGAATCACGTGGGCATCACGTGGGAATCACGTGGGAGTCACGTGGGAATCACGTGGGCAACACGTGGGAATCACGTGGGAATCACGTGGGCATCACGTGGGAATCACGTGGGCGTCACGTGGCCATCACGTGGGAATCACGTGGGAATCACGTGGGAATAACGTGGGTATCACGTGGGCATCACGTGGGAATCACGTGGGCAACACGTGGGAATCACGTGGGTATCACGTGGGAATCACGTGGGCATCACGTGGGAATCACGTGGGCATCACTTGGGCATCACGTGGGCATCACGTGGGAATCACGTGGGCAACACGTGGGAATCACGTGGGAATCACGTGGGCAACACCTGGGAATCACGTGGGAATCACGTGGGAATCACGTGGGCAACACGTGGGCAACACGTGGGAATCACGTGGGCATCACGTGGGAATCACGTGGCATCACGTGGGAATCACGTTGGAGTCACGTGGGAATCATGTGGGCATCACGTGGGAATCACGTGGGAATGACGTGGGAATCACGTGGGCAACACGTGGGCATCACGTGGGGGTCACGTGGGAATCACGTGGGAGTCACGTGGGAATCACGTGGGCGTCACGTGGTAATCACGTAGGAGTCACGTGAGAATCACGTGGGAATCACGTGGGAATCAAGTGGGCATCACGTGGGAATCACGTGGGAATACGTGGGCATCACGTGGGAATCACGTGGGCAACTCGTGGGCATCACGTGGGCATCACGTGGGCATCACGTGGGAATCACGTGGGAATCACGTGGGTATCACGTGGGCATCACGTGGGAATCACGTGGGCACCACGTGGGAATCACGTGGGTATCACGTGGGAATCACGTGGGAATCACGTGGGCGTCACGTGGGAATCACGTGGGAATCACGTGGGTAACACGTGGGAAACATGTGGGAATCACGTGGGCATCACGTGGGCAACACGTGGGAATCACGTGGGAATCACGTGGGCATCACGTGAGCAACACGTGGGAATGACGTGGGCATCACGTGGGCATCACGTGGGTATCACGTGGGAATCACGTGGGAATCACGCGGGAATCACGTGGACGTAACGTGGGCAACACGTGGGCAACACCTGGGAATCACGTGGGAATCACGTGGGAATCACGTGGGAATCACGTGGGTATCACGTGGACATCACGTGGGAATCACGTATGTATCACGTGGGCATCACGTGGGAATCACGTGGGGATCACCTGGGCAACACGTGGGGATCACGTGGGAATCACGAGGGCATCACGAGGGAATCACGTGGGCATCACGTGGGAATCACGTGGGCATCAACTGGGCATCACGTGTGCAACACGTGGGAATCACATGGGACTCACGTGGGAATCACGTGGGAATCACGTGGGCAACACGTGGGAATCACGTGGGAATCACGTGGGCAACACCTGGAATCACGTGGGAATCACGTGGGCAACACGTGGGCAACACGTGGGAATCACGTGGGAATCACGTGGGAATCAAGTGGGCATCACGTGGGAATCACGTGGGAAACACGTGGGAATCACTTGGGAATCACGTGGGCATCACGTTGGCAACACGTGGGAATCACGTGGGCATCACGTGGGCAACGTGGGAATCACGTGGGCATCACGTGGGAATCACGTGGGCAACACGTGGGAATCACGTGGGCATCACGTGGGAATGACGTGGGCAACACGTGGCCATCACGTGGGCATCACGTGGGAATCACGTGAGAATCACGTGGGAATCACGTGGGCAACACGTGGGAATCACGTGGGAATCACGTGGGCATCACGTGGGAATCACGTGGGAATCACGTGGGGAACACGTGGGCAACACGTGGGAATCACGTGGGAATCACGTGGGCATCACGTGGGAATCACGTGGGAATCAAGTGGGCATCACGTGGGAATCACGTGGTAATCACGTGGGCATCACGTGGGAATCACGTCGGCATCACGTTGGCAACACGTGGGTATCACGTGGGCATCACGTGGGCATCACGTGGGCAACACGTGGGAATCACGTGGGAATCACGTGGGCATCACGTGGGCATCACGTGGGCAACACGTGGGCATCACGTGGGCATCACGTGGGAGTCACGTGGGAATCACGTGGGCATCACGTGGGAATCACGAGAGCATCACGTGGGAATCACGTGTGCAACACGTGGGCATCACGTGGCCATCACGTGGGAATCACGTGGGCATCACGTGGGAATCACGTGGGAGTCACGTGAGAATCAGGTGGGAATCACGTGGGCAACATGTGGGAAACACATGGGAATCACGTGGGCATCACGTGGGAATCACGTATGTATCACGTGGGCATCACGTGGGAATCACGTGGGGATCACCTGGGCAACACGTGGGGATCACGTGGGAATCACGTGGGCATCACGAGGGAATCACGTGGGCATCACGTGGGAATCACGTGGGCATCAAGTGGGCATCACGTGTGCAACACGTGGGAATCACGTGGGAATCACGTGAGCATCACGTGGGAATCACGTGGGAATCACGTGGGCATCACGTGGGCAACACGTGGGAATCACGTGGGAATCACGTGGGAATCACGTGGGAATCACGTGGGAATCACGTGGGAAACACGTGGGAATCACGTGGGAATCACGTGGGCATCACGTGGGAATCACGTGGGAATCACGTGGGTATCACGTGGGCATCACGTGGGAATCACGTGGGCAACACGTGGGAGTCACTTGGGTATCACGTGGGAATCACGTGGGGATCACGTGGGCAACACGTGGGAATCACGTGGGCATCAAGTGGGCATCACGTGTGCAATACGTGGAAATCACGTGGGAATCACGTGGGAATCACGTGGGAATCACGTGGGAATCACGTGGGAATCACGTGGGCATCACGTGGGCATCACGTTGGAATCACGTGGGAGTCACGTGGGAATCACGTGGGCATCACGTGGGAATCACGAGAGAATCACGTGGGAGTCACGTGTGCAACACGTGGGCATCACGTGGGCATCACGTGGGAATCACGTGGGCATCACGTGGGAATCACGTGGGAGTCACGTGAGAATCAGGTGTGAATCACGTGGGTAACACGTGGGAAACACGTGGGAATCACGTGGTCATCACGTGGGAATCACGTGGGAATCACGTGGGTATCACGTGCGCATCACGTGGGAATCACGTGGGCAACACGTGGTAATCACGTGGGTATCACGTGGGAATCACGTGGGCATCACGTGGGCAACACGTGAGAATCACGTGGGCATCACGTGGGCAACACGTGGGAATCACGTGGGCATCACGTGGGCATCACCTGGGCAACACGTGCTTCTCGTAGTGGCATACTGTTGATCCTCCTCTGATTTTCGCCCCTTGTGTTCTCCTCGTTTTTGTAATTTGCTTTTTTTTTCTTGCTGCTCGTATTCTTCTCCCGTGTTTCTTCGCCTCGGCTTTTTCTCGCTTCTCTTACTCCACGTAGTGCCACACTTTTGATCCTCCTCTGATTTTCGCCCCTTGTGTTCTCCTCGTTTTTGTATTTTGCTTTTCTTTTTCTTGCTCCTCGTATTCTTCTCCCCTGTTTCTTCGCCTCGGGTTTTTCACACTTCTCTTACTCCACGTAGTGGCATACTGTTGATCCTCCTCTGATTTTCGCCCCTTGTGTTCTCCTCGTTTTTGTATTTTGCTTTTTTTTTCTTGCTCCTCGTATTCTTCTCCCCTGTTTCTTCGCCTCGGCTTTTTCACACTTCTCTTACTGCACGTAGTGCCACACTTTTGATCCTCCTCTGATTTTCGGCGCTTGTGTTCTACTCGTTTTTGTATTTTGCTTTTTTTTTCTTGCTCCTCGTATTCTTCTCCCCTGTTTCTTCGCCTCGGGTTTTTCACACTTCTCTTACTCCACGTAGTGGCATACTGTTGATCCTCCTCTGATTTTCGCCCCTTGTGTTCTCCTCGTTTTTGTATTTTGCTTTTTTTTTCTTGCTCCTCGTATTCTTCTCCCCTGTTTCTTCGCATCAGCATTTTCACACTTCTCTTACTCCACGTAGTGGCATACTGTTGATCCTCCTCTGATTTTCGCCCCTTGTGTTCTCCTCGTTTTTGTATTTTGCTTTTTTTTTCTTGCTCCTCGTATTCTTCTCCCCTGTTTCTTCGCCTCGGGTTTTTCACACTTCTCTTACTCCACGTAGTGGCTTACTGTTGATCCTCCTCTGATTTTCGCCCCTTGTGTTCTCCTCGTTTTTGTATTTTGCTTTTTTTTTCTTGCTCCTCGTATTCTTCTCCCCTGTTTCTTCACCTCGGGTTTTTCACACTTCTCTTACTCCACGTAGTGGCATACTGTTGATCCTCCTCTGATTTTCGCCCCTTGTGTTCTCCTCGTTTTTGTATTTTGCTTTTTTTTTCTTGCTCCTCGTATTCTTCTCCCCTGTTTCTTCGCATCAGCATTTTCACACTTCTCTTACTCCACGTAGTGGCATACTGTTGATCCTCCTCTGATTTTCGCCCCTTGTGTTCTCCTCGTTTTTGTATTTTGCTTTTTTTTTCTTGCTCCTCGTATTCTTCTCCCCTGTTTCTTCACCTCGGGTTTTTCACACTTCTCTTACTCCACGTAGTGGCATACTGTTGACCCTCCTCTTATTTTCGCCCCTTGTGTTCTCCTCGTTTTTGTATTTTGCTTTTTTTTTCTTGCTCCTCGTATTCTTCTCCCCTGTTTCTTCACCTCGGGTGTTTCACACTTCTCTTACTCCACGTAGTGCCAGACTTTTGATCCTCCTCTGATTTTCGCCCCTTGTGTTCTCCTCGTTTTTGTATTTTGCTTTTTTTTTCTTGCTCCTCGTATTCTTCTCCCCTGTTTCTTCGCCTCGGGTTTTTCACACTTCTCTCACTCCACGTAGTGGCATACTGTTGATCCTCCTCTGATTTTCGCCCCTTGTGTTCTCCTCGTTTTTGTATTTTGCTTTTTTTTTCTTGCTTCTCGTATTCTTCTCCCCTGTTTCTTCGCCTCGGGTTTTTCACACTTCTCTTACTCCACGTAGTGGCATACTGTTGATCCTCCTCTGATTTTCGCCCCTTGTGTTCTCCTCGTTTTTGTATTTTGCTTTTTTTTTCTTGCTCCTCGTATTCTTCTCCCCTGTTTCTTCGCCTCGGGTTTTTCACACTTCTCTTACTCCACGTAGTGGCATACTGTTGATCCTCCTCTGATTTTCGCCCCTTGTGTTCTCCTCGTTTTTGTATTTTGCTTTTTTTTTCTTGCTCCTCGTATTCTTCTCCCCTGTTTCTTCACCTCGGGTTTTTCACACTTCTCTTACTCCACGTAGTGCCACACTTTTGATCCTCCTCTGATTATCGCCCCTTGTGTTCTCCTCGTTTTTGTATTTTGCTTTTTTTTTCTTGCTCCTCTTATTCTTCTCCCCTGTTTGTTCGCCTCGGGTTTTTCACACTGCTCTTGCTCCTCGTAGTTTCATACTGTTGATCCTCCTCTGATTTTCCCCCTTTGTCTGCTCCTCGTTTATGTCTTTTGCTTTTTTTTCTTGCTCCTCGTATTCTTCGCCTCGGGTTTTTCACACTGCTCTTGCTCCTCGTCGTGGCATACTGTTGATCCTCCTCTGATTTTCCCCCCTTGTCTGCTCCTCATTTTTGTCTTTTGCTTTTTTTTTCTTGCTCCTCGCATTCTTCTCCCCTGTTTCTTCGCTTCGGGTTTTTCACACTGCTCTTTCTCTTCGTAGTGGCATACTGTTGATCCTCCTCTGATTTTCCCCCCTTGTCTGCTCCTCGTATTTTTCTTTTTTTTTTTTTTTTTTTTACTCCTTGTATTTTTCTCCCCTTTTTCTTCTCGTGTTTTTCAAACTTTTCTTGCTCGTCGTATTTTTCTGTTTTTTTTTTTGTTGTTCCTCGTATTTTTCTCCCCTTTTCCTGCTCCTGGGATTTTTCATACATTTATTGCTCCTCGTATTTGCACACTTTTGATGCTCCCCTTATTTTTCACCCTTTTCTGCTCCTCGTATTTCTCTGTTTTTAGTTTTTTTGCTCCTCGTATTCTTCTCGCCTTTTTCTTCACCTCGGGTTTTTCACACTTTTCTTGCTCCTCGTATTTTCACACTTTTGATGCTCCTTTATTTTTCACACTTTTCTGCTCCTCGTATTTTTCTGTTTTTTTTTTTTTTTTGCTCCTCATATGTTTCTTCCCTTTTCTTGCTCCTCGTGTTTTTCACAGTTTTCTTGCTCCTCGTATTTTCACACTTTTGATGCTCCTCTTATTTTTCACACTTTTCTGCTCCTCGTATTTTTTGTTTTTGTTTTTTTTCTTTTGCTCCTCGTATATTTCTTCCCTTTTCTTGCTCCTCGTGTTTTTCACAATTTTCTTTCTCCTCGTGTTTTCACACTTTTGAGGCTCCACTCATTTTCCCCACTTTTCTTCTTCTCGTATATTTCTGTTTTTTTTTTTTTGCTCCTCATATTTTTCTCCCCTATTTCTCCTCCTGGGTTTTTTCACACTTTTCTTGCTCCTCGTATTGTCACACTTTTGATACTCCTCTTATTTTCCCCCCTTTTCTGCTCCTCGTATATTTTTGTTTTGGTTTCTTTTTTGCTCCTCGTATTTTTCTCCCATTTTTCTACTCCTGGGATTTTTCACACTTTACTTGCTCCTCGTATTTTCACACTTTTGATGCTCCTATGATCCCGTGGGTATCACTTGAGCATCACGTGGGAATCACGTGGGCATCACGTGGGAATCACGTGGGTATCACGTGGGCATCACGTGGGAATCACGTGGGGATCACCTGGGCAACACGTGGGGATCACGTGGGAATCACGTGGGAATCACGTGGGTATCACGTGGGCAACGCGTGGGAATCACGTGGGAATCAAGTGGGCATCACGTGGGCAACGCGTGGGAATCACGTGGGCATCACGTGGGCATCACGTGGGTATTACGTGGGAATCACGTGGGAATCACTCGGGAATCACGTGGACATCACGTGGGCAACACGTGGGCAACACGTGGGAATCACGTGGGAATCACGTGGGCATCACGTGGGCATCACGTGGGAATCACGTGGGAGTCACGTGGGAATCACGTGGGCATCACGTGGGAATCACGAGAGAATCACGTGGGAGTCACGTGTGCAACACGTGGGCATCACGTGGGCCTCACGTGGGAATCACGTGGGAGTCACGTGAGAATCAGGTGGGAATCACGTGGGCGTCACGTGGTAATCACGTGGGCATCACGTGGGAATCACGTGGGCAACACGTGGCCATCACGTGGGCATCACGTGGGCATCACGTGGGAAACACGTGGGAATCACGTGGGCATCACGTGGGCATCACGTGGGAATCACGTGGGAATCACGTGGGCATCACGTGGGCATCACGTGGGAATCACGTGGGCATCACGTGGGAATCACGTGGGAGTCACGTGAGAATCAGGTGGGAATCACGTGGGCAACACGTGGGAAACACGTGGAAATCACGTGGGCATCACGTGGGAATCACGTGGGAATCACGTGGGTATCACGTGGGCATCACGTGGGAATCACGTGGGCAACACGTGGGAATCACGTGGGTATCACGTGGGAATCACGTGGGGATCACGAGGGCAACACGTGTGCAACACGTGGGAATCACGTGGGAATCACATGGGAATCACGTGGGCAACACGTGGGCATCACGTGGGCATCACGTGGGTATCACGTGGGAATCACGTGGGCATCACGTGGGCATCACGTGGGTATCACGTGGGCATCACGTGGGAATCACGTGGGTATCACGTGGGCATCACGAGGGAATCACGTGGGCATCACGTGGGAATCACGTGCGCATCAAGTGGGCATCACGTGTGCAACACGTGGAAATCACGTGGGAATCACGTGGGCAACACGTGGGCATCACGTGGGCATCACGTGGGAATCACGTGGGAGTCACGTGGAAATCACGTGGGCATCACGTGGGAATCACGTGGGAGTCACGTGGGAATCACGTGGGCAACACGTGGGAATCACGTGGGAATCACGTGGGCATCACGTGGGAATCACGTGGGCGTCACGTGGGCATCACGTGGGAATCACGTGGGAATCACGTGGAAATAACGTGGGTATCACGTGGGCATCACGTGGGAATCACGTGGGTATCACGTGGGAATCACGTGGGCATCACGTAGGAATCACGTGGGCATCACTTGGGCATCACGTGGGCATCACGTGGGAATCACGTGGGCAACACGTGGGAATCACGTGGGAATCACGTGGGCAACACCTGGGAATCACGTGGGAATCACGTGGGAATCACGTGGGCAACACGTGGGCATCACGTGGGAATCACGTGGGCATCACCTGGGAATCACGTGGCATCACGTGGGAATCACGTTGGAGTCACGTGGGAATCATGTGGGCATCACGTGGGAATCACGTGGGAATCACGTGGGAATCACGTGGGCAACACGTGGGCATCACGTGGGCGTCACGTGGGAATCACGTGGGAGTCACGTGGGAATCACGTGGGCGTCACGTGGTAATCACGTAGGAGTCACGTGAGAATCACGTGGGAATCACGTGGGAATCAAGTGGGCATCACGTGGGAATCACGTGGGCAACTCGTGGGCATCACGTGGGCATCACGTGGGCATCACGTGGGCATCACGTGGGAATCACGTGGGCGTCACGTGGGAATCACGTGGGCATCACGTGGGAATCACGAGAGAATCACGTGGGAATCACGTGGGCGTCACGTGGGAATCACGTGGGCATCACGTGGGAATCACGAGAGAATCACGTGGGAGTCACGTGTGCAACACGTGGGCATCACGTGGGCATCACGTGGGAATCACGTGGGCATCACGTGGGCATCACGTCGGAATCACGTGGGCATCACGTGGGAATCACGTGGGAGTCACGTGAGAATCAGGTGGGAATCACGTGGGCAACACGTGGGAATCACGTGGGAATCACGTGGGCATCACGTGGGAATCACGTGGGAATCACGTGGGTATCACGTGGGCATCACGTGGGAATCACGTGGGCATCACGTGGGAATCACGTGGGGATCACCTGGGCAACACGTGGGGATCACGTGGGAATCACGTGGGCATCACGAGGGAATCGGGTGGGAGTCACGTGGGAATCACGTGGGAATCACGTGGGCATCACGTGGGCATCACGTAGGAATCAGGTGGGAGTCACGTGGGAATCACGTGGGAATCACGAGAGAATCACGTGGGAGTCACGTGTGCAACACGTGGGCATCACGTGGGCATCACGTGGGAATCACGTGGGCATCACGTGGGAATCACGTGGGGATCACCTGGGCAACACGTGGGGATCCCGTGGGAATCACGTGGGCATCACGAGGGAATCACGTGGGCATCACGTGGGAATCACGTGGGCATCAAGTGGGCATCACGTGTGCAACACGTGGGAATCACGTGGGAATCACGTGGGAATCACGTGGGAATCACGTGGGCATCACGTTGGCAACACGTGGGAATCACGTGGGAATCACGTGAGAATCACGTGGGAATCACGTGGGGATCACGTGGGCAACACGTGGGGATCACGTGGGAATCACGTGGGAATCACGTGGGAATCACGTGGGCAACACGTGGCCATCACGTGGGCATCACGTGGGAATCACGTGAGAATCACGTGGGAATCACGTGGGCAACACGTGGGAATCACGTGGGAATCACGTGGGCATCACGTGGGAATCACGTGGGGAACACGTGGGCAACACGTGGGAATCACGTGAGAATCACGTGGGAATCACGTGGGGATCACGTGGGCATCACGTGGGAATCACGTATGTATCACGTGGGCATCACGTGGGAATCACGTGGGGATCACCTGGGCAACACGTGGGGATCACGTGGGAATCACGTGGGCATCACGAGGGAATCACGTGGGCATCACGTGGGAATCACGTGGGCATCAACTGGGCATCACGTGTGCAACACGTGGGAATCACGTGGGACTCACGTGGGAATCACGTGGGAATCACGTGGGCAACACGTGGGACTCACGTGGGAATCACGTGGGCAACACCTGGAATCACGTGGGAATCACGTGGGAATCACGTGGGCAACACGTGGGCAACACGTGGGAATCACGTGGGAATCACGTGGGAATCAAGTGGGCATCACGTGGGAATCACGTGGGAAACACGTGGGAATCACTTGGGAATCACGTGGGCATCACGTTGGCAACACGTGGGAATCACGTGGGCATCACGTGGGCAACGTGGGAATCACGTGGGCATCACGTGGGAATCACGTGGGCAACACGTGGGAATCACGTGGGCATCACGTGGGAATCACGTGGGAATCACGTGGGCAACACGTGGGAATCACGTGGGCATCACGTTGGCAACACGTGGGAATCACGTGGGCATCACGTGGGCATCACGTGGGAATCACGTATGTATCACGTGGGCATCACGTGGGAATCACGTGGGGATCACCTGGGCAACACGTGGGGATCACGTGGGAATCACGTGGGCATCACGAGGGAATCACGTGGGCATCACGTGGGAATCACGTGGGCATCAACTGGGCATCACGTGTGCAACACGTGGGAATCACGTGGGACTCACGTGGGAATCACGTGGGAATCACGTGGGCAATACGTGGGAATCACGTGGGAATCACGTGGGCAACACCTGGAATCACGTGGGAATCACGTGGGCAACACGTGGGCAACACGTGGGAATCACGTGGGAATCACGTGGGAATCAAGTGGGCATCACGTGGGAATCACGTGGGAAACACGTGGGAATCACTTGGGAATCACGTGGGCATCACGTTGGCAACACGTGGGAATCACGTGGGCATCACGTGGGCAACGTGGGAATCACGTGGGCATCACGTGGGAATCACGTGGGAAACACGTGGGAATCACTTGGGAATCACGTGGGCATCACGTTGGCAACACGTGGGAATCACGTGGGCATCACGTGGGCAACGTGGGAATCACGTGGGCATCACGTGGGAATCACGTGGGCAACACGTGGGAATCACGTGGGCATCACGTGGGAATCACGTGTGAATCACGTGGGCAACACGTGGCCATCACGTGGGCATCACGTGGGAATCACGTGAGAATCACGTGGGAATCACGTGGGCAACACGTGGGAATCACGTGGGAATCACGTGGGCATCACGTGGGAATCACGTGGGAATCACGTGGGAATCACGTGGGGAACATGTGGGCAACACGTGGGAATCACGTGGGAATCACGTGGGCATCACGTGGGAATCAAGTGGGCATCACGTGGGAATCACGTGGGAATCACGTGGGCATCACGTGGGAATCACGTGGGCATCACGTTGGCAACACGTGGGAATCACGTGGGAATCACGTGGGCATCACGTGGGCATCACGTGGGCAACACGTGGGCATCACGTGGGCATCACGTGGGAGTCACGTGGGAATCACGTGGGAATCACGTGGGCATCACGTGGGCATCACGTGGGCAACACGTGGGCATCACGTGGGCATCACGTGGGAGTCACGTGGGAATCACGTGGGCATCACGTGGGAATCACGAGAGCATCACGTGGGAATCACGTGGGCAACACGTGGGCATCACGTGGGCATCACGTGGGAGTCACGTGGGCATCACGTGGGAATCACATGGGAATCAAGTGGGTATCACGTGGGAATCACGTGGGAATCACGTGGGCGTCACGTGGGAATCACGTGGGCATCACGTTGGCAACACGTGGGAATCACGTGGGAATCACGTGAGAATCACGTGGGAATCACGTGGGGATCACGTGGGCAACACGTGGGGATCACGTGGGAATCACGTGGGCATCACGAGGGAATCACGTGGGAATCACGTGGGCAACACGTGTGCAACACCTGGGAATCACGTGGGCAACACGTGGGCAACACGTGGGAATCACGTGGGCATCACGTTGGCAACACGTGGGAATCACGTGGGAATCACGTGAGAATCACGTGGGAATCACGTGGGCAACACGTGGGAATCACGTGGGAATCACGTGGGCATCACGTGTTAATCACGTGGGAATCACGTGGGCAACACCTGGGAATCACGTGGGAATCACGTGGGAATCACGTGGGCAACACGTGGGCAACACGTGGGAATCACGTGGGAATCACGTGGGCATCACGTGGGAATCACGTGGAAATCACGTAGGAATCAAGTGGGCATCACGTGGGAATCACGTGGGAATCACGTGGGCATCACGTGGGAATCACGTGGGCATCACGTTGGCAACACGTGGGAATCACGTGGGCATCACGTGGGCATCACGTGGGCAACACGTGGGAATCACGTGGGAATCACGTGGGCATCACGTGGGCATCACGTGGGAATCACGTGGGCAACACGTGGGCATCACGTGGGCATCACGTGGGAATCACGTGGGCGTCACGTGGGAATCACGTGGGCATCACGTGGGAATCACGAGAGAATCACGTGGGAGTCACGTATGCAACACGTGGGCATCACGTGGGCATCACGTGGGAATCACGTGGGCATCACGTGGGAATCACGTGGGAGTCACGTGAGAATCAGGTGGGAATCACGTGGGCAACACGTGGGAATCACGTGGGAATCACGTGGGCATCACGTGGGAATCACGTGGGAATCACGTGGGTATCACGTGGGCATCACGTGGGAATCACGTGGGCATCACGTGGGAATCACGTGGGGATCACCTGGGCAACACGTGGGGATCACGTGGGAATCACGTGGGCATCACGAGGGAATCGGGTGGGAGTCACGTGGGAATCACGTGGGAATCACGTGGGCATCACGTGGGCATCACGTGGGAATCAGGTGGGAGTCACGTGGGAATCACGTGGGAATCACGAGAGAATCACGTGGGAGTCACGTGTGCAACACGTGGGCATCACGTGGGCATCACGTGGGAATCACGTGGGCATCACGTGGGAATCACGTGGGGATCACCTGGGCAACACGTGGGGATCCCGTGGGAATCACGTGGGCATCACGAGGGAATCACGTGGGCATCACGTGGGAATCACGTGGGCATCAAGTGGGCATCACGTGTGCAACACGTGGGAATCACGTGGGAATCACGTGGGAATCACGTGGGAATCACGTGGGCATCACGTTGGCAACACGTGGGAATCACGTGGGAATCACGTGAGAATCACGTGGGAATCACGTGGGGATCACGTGGGCAACACGTGGGGATCACGTGGGAATCACGTGGGCATCACGAGGGAATCACGTGGGAATCACGTGGGCAACACGTGTGCAACACGTGGGAATCACGTGGGCAACACGTGGGCAACACGTGGGAATCACGTGGGCATCACGTTGGCAACACGTGGGAATCACGTGGGAATCACGTGAAAATCACGTGGGAATCACGTGGGCATCACGTGGGAATCACGTGGGAATCACGTGGGCAACACCTGGGAATCACGTGGGAATCACGTGGGAATCACGTGGGCAACACGTGGGCAACACGTGGGAATCACGTGGGAATCACGTGGGCATCACGTGGGAATCACGTGGGAATCACGTAGGAATCAAGTGGGCATCACGTGGGAATCACGTGGGAATCACGTGGGCATCACGTGGGAATCACGTGGGCATCACGTTGGCAACACGTGGGAATCACGTGGGCATCACGTGGGCATCACGTGGGCAACACGTGGGACTCACGTGGGAATCACGTGGGCAACACCTGGAATCACGTGGGAATCACGTGGGAATCACGTGGGCAACACGTGGGCAACACGTGGGAATCACGTGGGAATCACGTGGGAATCAAGTGGGCATCACGTGGGAATCACGTGGGAAACACGTGGGAATCACTTGGGAATCACGTGGGCATCACGTTGGCAACACGTGGGAATCACGTGGGCATCACGTGGGCAACGTGGGAATCACGTGGGCATCACGTGGGAATCACGTGGGCAACACGTGGGAATCACGTGGGCATCACGTGGGAATCACGTGGGAATCACGTGGGCAACACGTGGGAATCACGTGGGCATCACGTTGGCAACACGTGGGAATCACGTGGGCATCACGTGGGCATCACGTGGGAATCACGTATGTATCACGTGGGCATCACGTGGGAATCACGTGGGGATCACCTGGGCAACACGTGGGGATCACGTGGGAATCACGTGGGCATCACGAGGGAATCACGTGGGCATCACGTGGGAATCACGTGGGCATCAACTGGGCATCACGTGTGCAACACGTGGGAATCACGTGGGACTCACGTGGGAATCACGTGGGAATCACGTGGGCAATACGTGGGAATCACGTGGGAATCACGTGGGCAACACCTGGAATCACGTGGGAATCACGTGGGCAACACGTGGGCAACACGTGGGAATCACGTGGGAATCACGTGGGAATCAAGTGGGCATCACGTGGGAATCACGTGGGAAACACGTGGGAATCACTTGGGAATCACGTGGGCATCACGTTGGCAACACGTGGGAATCACGTGGGCATCACGTGGGCAACGTGGGAATCACGTGGGCATCACGTGGGAATCACGTGGGAAACACGTGGGAATCACTTGGGAATCACGTGGGCATCACGTTGGCAACACGTGGGAATCACGTGGGCATCACGTGGGCAACGTGGGAATCACGTGGGCATCACGTGGGAATCACGTGGGCAACACGTGGGAATCACGTGGGCATCACGTGGGAATCACGTGTGAATCACGTGGGCAACACGTGGCTATCACGTGGGCATCACGTGGGAATCACGTGAGAATCACGTGGGAATCACGTGGGCAACACGTGGGAATCACGTGGGAATCACGTGGGCATCACGTGGGAATCACGTGGGAATCACGTGGGAATCACGTGGGGAACACGTGGGCAACACCTGGGAATCACGTGGGAATCACGTGGGCATCACGTGGGAATCACGTGGGAATCAAGTGGGCATCACGTGGGAATCACGTGGGAATCACGTGGGCATCACGTGGGAATCACGTGGGCATCACGTTGGCAACACGTGGGAATCACGTGGGCATCACGTGGGCATCACGTGGGCAACACGTGGGAATCACGTGGGCATCACGTGGGAGTCACGTGGGAATCACGTGGGCATCACGTGGGAATCACGAGAGCATCACGTGGGAATCACGTGGGCAACACGTGGGCATCACGTGGGCATCACGTGGGAGTCACGTGGGCATCACGTGGGAATCACATGGGAATCAAGTGGGTATCACGTGGGAATCACGTGGGAATCACGTGGGCATCACGTGGGAATCACGTGGGCATCACGTTGGCAACACGTGGGAATCACGTGGGAATCACGTGAGAATCACGTGGGAATCACGTGGGGATCACGTGGGCAACACGTGGGGATCACGTGGGAATCACGTGGGCATCACGAGGGAATAACGTGGGAATCACGTGGGCAACACGTGTGCAACACCTGGGAATCACGTCGCAACACGTGGGCAACACGTGGGAATCACGTGGGCATCACGTTGGCAACACGTGGGAATCACGTGGGAATCACGTGAGAATCACGTGGGAATCACGTGGGCAACACGTGGGAATCACGTGGGAATCACGTGGGCATCACGTGGGAATCACGTGGGAATCACGTGGGCAACACCTGGGAATCACGTGGGAATCACGTGGGAATCACGTGGGCAACACGTGGGCAACACGTGGGAATCACGTGGGAATCACGTGGGCATCACGTGGGAATCACGTGGAAATCACGTAGGAATCAAGTGGGCATCACGTGGGAATCACGTGGGAATCACGTGGGCATCACGTGGGAATCACGTGGGCATCACGTTGGCAACACGTGGGAATCACGTGGGCATCACGTGGGCATCACGTGGGCAACACGTGGGAATCACGTGGGAATCACGTGGGCATCACGTGGGCATCACGTGGGAATCACGTGGGCAACACGTGGGCATCACGTGGGCATCATGTGGGAATCACGTGGGCGTCACGTGGGAATCACGTGGGCATCACGTGGGAATCACGAGAGAATCACGTGGGAGTCACGTATGCAACACGTGGGCATCACGTGGGCATCACGTGGGAATCACGTGGGCATCACGTGGGAATCACGTGGGAGTCACGTGAGAATCAGGTGGGAATCACGTGGGCAACACGTGGGAATCACGTGGGAATCACGTGGGCATCACGTGGGAATCACGTGGGAATCACGTGGGTATCACGTGGGCATCACGTGGGAATCACGTGGGGATCACCTGGGCAACACGTGGGGATCACGTGGGAATCACGTGGGCATCACGAGGGAATCGGGTGGGAGTCACGTGGGAATCACGTGGGAATCACGTGGGCATCACGTGGGAATCACGAGAGAATCACGTGGGAGTCACGTGTGCAACACGTGGGCATCACGTGGGCATCACGTGGGAATCACGTGGGCATCACGTGGGCGTCACGTGGGAATCACGTGGGAATCAAGTGGGTATCACGTGGGAATCACGTGGGAATCACGTGGGCGTCACGTGGGAATCACGTGGGCATCACGTTGGCAACACGTGGGAATCACGTGGGAATCACGTGAGAATCACGTGGGAATCACGTGGGGATCACGTGGGCAACACGTGGGGATCACGTGGGAATCACGTGGGCATCACGAGGGAATCACGTGGGAATCACGTGGGCAACACGTGTGCAACACCTGGGAATCACGTGGGCAACACGTGGGCAACACGTGGGAATCACGTGGGCATCACGTTGGCAACACGTGGGAATCACGTGGGAATCACGTGGGAATCACGTGGGAATCACGTGGGCAACACGTGGGAATCACGTGGGAATCACGTGGGCATCACGTGGGAATCACGTGGGAATCACGTGGGCAACACCTGGGAATCACGTGGGAATCACGTGGGAATCACGTGGGCAACACGTGGGCAACACGTGGGAATCACGTGGGAATCACGTGGGCATCACGTGGGAATCACGTGGAAATCACGTAGGAATCAAGTGGGCATCACGTGGGAATCACGTGGGAATCACGTGGGCATCACGTGGGAATCACGTGGGCATCACGTTGGCAACACGTGGGAATCACGTGGGCATCACGTGGGCATCACGTGGGCAACACGTGGGAATCACGTGGGAATCACGTGGGCATCACGTGGGCATCACGTGGGAATCACGTGGGCAACACGTGGGCATCACGTGGGCATCACGTGGGAATCACGTGGGCGTCACGTGGGAATCACGTGGGCATCACGTGGGAATCACGAGAGAATCACGTGGGAGTCACGTATGCAACACGTGGGCATCACGTGGGCATCACGTGGGAATCACGTGGGCATCACGTGGGAATCACGTGGGAGTCACGTGAGAATCAGGTGGGAATCACGTGGGCAACACGTGGGAATCACGTGGGAATCACGTGGGCATCACGTGGGAATCACGTGGGAATCACGTGGGTATCACGTGGGCATCACGTGGGAATCACGTGGGCATCACGTGGGAATCACGTGGGGATCACCTGGGCAACACGTGGGGATCACGTGGGAATCACGTGGGCATCACGAGGGAATCGGGTGGGAGTCACGTGGGAATCACGTGGGAATCACGTGGGCATCACGTGGGCATCACGTGGGAATCAGGTGGGAGTCACGTGGGAATCACGTGGGAATCACGAGAGAATCACGTGGGAGTCACGTGTGCAACACGTGGGCATCACGTGGGCATCACGTGGGAATCACGTGGGCATCACGTGGGAATCACGTGGGGATCACCTGGGCAACACGTGGGGATCCCGTGGGAATCACGTGGGCATCACGAGGGAATCACGTGGGCATCACGTGGGAATCACGTGGGCATCAAGTGGGCATCACGTGTGCAACACGTGGGAATCACGTGGGAATCACGTGGGAATCACGTGGGAATCACGTGGGCATCACGTTGGCAACACGTGGGAATCACGTGGGAATCACGTGAGAATCACGTGGGAATCACGTGGGGATCACGTGGGCAACACGTGGGGATCACGTGGGAATCACGTGGGCATCACGAGGGAATCACGTGGGAATCACGTGGGCAACACGTGTGCAACACGTGGGAATCACGTGGGCAACACGTGGGCAACACGTGGGAATCACGTGGGCATCACGTTGGCAACACGTGGGAATCACGTGGGAATCACGTGAAAATCACGTGGGAATCACGTGGGCATCACGTGGGAATCACGTGGGAATCACGTGGGCAACACCTGGGAATCACGTGGGAATCACGTGGGAATCACGTGGGCAACACGTGGGCAACACGTGGGAATCACGTGGGAATCACGTGGGCATCACGTGGGAATCACGTGGGAATCACGTAGGAATCAAGTGGGCATCACGTGGGAATCACGTGGGAATCACGTGGGCATCACGTGGGAATCACGTGGGCATCACGTTGGCAACACGTGGGAATCACGTGGGCATCACGTGGGCATCACGTGGGCAACACGTGGGACTCACGTGGGAATCACGTGGGCAACACCTGGAATCACGTGGGAATCACGTGGGAATCACGTGGGCAACACGTGGGCAACACGTGGGAATCACGTGGGAATCACGTGGGAATCAAGTGGGCATCACGTGGGAATCACGTGGGAAACACGTGGGAATCACTTGGGAATCACGTGGGCATCACGTTGGCAACACGTGGGAATCACGTGGGCATCACGTGGGCAACGTGGGAATCACGTGGGCATCACGTGGGAATCACGTGGGCAACACGTGGGAATCACGTGGGCATCACGTGGGAATCACGTGGGAATCACGTGGGCAACACGTGGGAATCACGTGGGCATCACGTTGGCAACACGTGGGAATCACGTGGGCATCACGTGGGCATCACGTGGGAATCACGTATGTATCACGTGGGCATCACGTGGGAATCACGTGGGGATCACCTGGGCAACACGTGGGGATCACGTGGGAATCACGTGGGCATCACGAGGGAATCACGTGGGCATCACGTGGGAATCACGTGTGCATCAACTGGGCATCACGTGTGCAACACGTGGGAATCACGTGGGACTCACGTGGGAATCACGTGGGAATCACGTGGGCAATACGTGGGAATCACGTGGGAATCACGTGGGCAACACCTGGAATCACGTGGGAATCACGTGGGCAACACGTGGGCAACACGTGGGAATCACGTGGGAATCACGTGGGAATCAAGTGGGCATCACGTGGGAATCACGTGGGAAACACGTGGGAATCACTTGGGAATCACGTGGGCATCACGTTGGCAACACGTGGGAATCACGTGGGCATCACGTGGGCAACGTGGGAATCACGTGGGCATCACGTGGGAATCACGTGGGAAACACGTGGGAATCACTTGGGAATCACGTGGGCATCACGTTGGCAACACGTGGGAATCACGTGGGCATCACGTGGGCAACGTGGGAATCACGTGGGCATCACGTGGGAATCACGTGGGCAACACGTGGGAATCACGTGGGCATCACGTGGGAATCACGTGTGAATCACGTGGGCAACACGTGGCCATCACGTGGGCATCACGTGGGAATCACGTGAGAATCACGTGGGAATCACGTGGGCAACACGTGGGAATCACGTGGGAATCACGTGGGCATCACGTGGGAATCACGTGGGAATCACGTGGGAATCACGTGGGGAACACGTGGGCATCACCTGGGAATCACGTGGGAATCACGTGGGCATCACGTGGGAATCACGTGGGAATCAAGTGGGCATCACGTGGGAATCACGTGGGAATCACGTGGGCATCACGTGGGAATCACGTGGGCATCACGTTGGCAACACGTGAGAATCACGTGGGCATCACGTGGGCATCACGTGGGCAACACGTGGGGATCACGTGGGCATCACGTGGGAGTCACGTGGGAATCACGTGGGCATCACGTGGGAATCACGAGAGCATCACGTGGGAATCACGTGGGCAACACGTGGGCATCACGTGGGCATCACGTGGGAGTCACGTGGGCATCACGTGGGAATCACATGGGAATCAAGTGGGTATCACGTGGGAATCACGTGGGAATCACGTGGGCATCACGTGGGAATCACGTGGGCATCACGTTGGCAACACGTGGGAATCACGTGGGAATCACGTGAGAATCACGTGGGAATCACGTGGGGATCACGTGGGCAACACGTGGGGATCACGTGGGAATCACGTGGGCATCACGAGGGAATCACGTGGGAATCACGTGGGCAACACGTGTGCAACACCTGGGAATCACGTGGGCAACACGTGGGCAACACGTGGGAATCACGTGGGCATCACGTTGGCAACACGTGGGAATCACGTGGGAATCACGTGAGAATCACGTGGGAATCACGTGGGCAACACGTGGGAATCACGTGGGAATCACGTGGGCATCACGTGGGAATCACGTGGGAATCACGTGGGCAACACCTGGGAATCACGTGGGAATCACGTGGGAATCACGTGGGCAACACGTGGGCAACACGTGGGAATCACGTGGGAATCACGTGGGCATCACGTGGGAATCACGTGGAAATCACGTAGGAATCAAGTGGGCATCACGTGGGAATCACGTGGGAATCACGTGGGCATCACGTGGGAATCACGTGGGCATCACGTTGGCAACACGTGGGAATCACGTGGGCATCACGTGGGCATCACGTGGGCAACACGTGGGAATCACGTGGGAATCACGTGGGCATCACGTGGGCATCACGTGGGAATCACGTGGGCAACACGTGGGCATCACGTGGGCATCATGTGGGAATCACGTGGGCGTCACGTGGGAATCACGTGGGCATCACGTGGGAATCACGAGAGAATCACGTGGGAGTCACGTATGCAACACGTGGGCATCACGTGGGCATCACGTGGGAATCACGTGGGCATCACGTGGGAATCACGTGGGAGTCACGTGAGAATCAGGTGGGAATCACGTGGGCAACACGTGGGAATCACGTGGGAATCACGTGGGCATCACGTGGGAATCACGTGGGAATCACGTGGGTATCACGTGGGCATCACGTGGGAATCACGTGGGCATCACGTGGGAATCACGTGGGGATCACCTGGGCAACACGTGGGGATCACGTGGGAATCACGTGGGCATCACGAGGGAATCGGGTGGGAGTCACGTGGGAATCACGTGGGAATCACGTGGGCATCACGTGGGAATCACGAGAGAATCACGTGGGAGTCACGTGTGCAACACGTGGGCATCACGTGGGCATCACGTGGGAATCACGTGGGCATCACGTGGGAATCACGTGGGGATCACCTGGGCAACACGTGGGGATCCCGTGGGAATCACGTGGGCATCACGAGGGAATCACGTGGGCATCACGTGGGAATCACGTGGGCATCAAGTGGGCATCACGTGTGCAACACGTGGGAATCACGTGGGAATCACGTGGGAATCACGTGGGAATCACGTGGGCATCACGTTGGCAACACGTGGGAATCACGTGGGAATCACGTGAGAATCACGTGGGAATCACGTGGGGATCACGTGGGCAACACGTGGGGATCACGTGGGAATCACGTGGGCATCACGAGGGAATCACGTGGGAATCACGTGGGCAACACGTGTGCAACACGTGGGAATCACGTGGGCAACACGTGGGCAACACGTGGGAATCACGTGGGCATCACGTTGGCAACACGTGGGAATCACGTGGGAATCACGTGAAAATCACGTGGGAATCACGTGGGCATCACGTGGGAATCACGTGGGAATCACGTGGGCAACACCTGGGAATCACGTGGGAATCACGTGGGAATCACGTGGGCAACACGTGGGCAACACGTGGGAATCACGTGGGAATCACGTGGGCATCACGTGGGAATCACGTGGGAATCACGTAGGAATCAAGTGGGCATCACGTGGGAATCACGTGGGAATCACGTGGGCATCACGTGGGAATCACGTGGGCATCACGTTGGCAACACGTGGGAATCACGTGGGCATCACGTGGGCATCACGTGGGCAACACGTGGGAATCACGTGGGCATCACGTGGGCATCACGTGGGCATCACGTGGGAATCACGTGGTCATCACGTGGGCATCACGTGGGCATCACGTGGGAATCACGTGGGCATCACGTGGGAATCACGTGGGAGTCACGTTTGAATCAGGTGGGAATCACGTGGGCAACACGTGGGAATCACGTGGGAATCACGTGGGCATCACGTGGGCATCACGTGGGAATCACGTGGGTATCACGTGGGCATCACGTGGGAATCACGTGGGTATCACGTGGGAATCACGTGGGGATCACGTGGGCAACACGTGGGAATCACGTGGGAATCACGTGGGAATTACGTGGGCAACACGTGGGCATCACGTGGGCATCACGTGGGAATCACGTGGGAATCACGTGGGCATCACGTGGGAATCACGTGGGCATCAAGTGGGCATCACGTGTGCAATACGTGGAAATCACGTGGGAATCACGTGGGAATCACGTGGGCATCACGTGGGAATCACGTGGGAGTCACGTGGGAATCACGTGGGCATCACGTGGGAATCACGAGAGAATCACGTGGGAGTCACGTGTGCAACACGTGGGCATCACGTGGGCATCACGTGGGAATCACGTGGGCATCACGTGGGAATCACGTGGGAGTCACGTGAGAATCAGGTGGGAATCACGTGGGTAACACGTGAGAATCACGTGGGAATCACGTGGGAATCACGTGGGAATCACGTGGGAATCACGTGGGTATCACGTGGGCATCACGTGGGAATCACGTGGGCAACACGTGGGAGTCACTTGGGTATCACGTGGGAATCACGTGGGGATCACGTGGGCAACACGTGTGCAACACGTGGGAATCACGTGGGAATCACGTGGGAATTACGTGGGCAACACGTGGGCATCACGTGGGCATCACGTGGGAATCACGTGGAAATCACGTAGGAATCAAGTGGGCATCACGTGGGAATCACGTGGGAATCACGTGGGCATCACGTGGGAATCACGTGGGCATCACGTTGGCAACACGTGGGAATCACGTGGGCATCACGTGGGCATCACGTGGGCAACACGTGGGAATCACGTGGGAATCACGTGGGCATCACGTGGGCATCACGTGGGAATCACGTGGGCAACACGTGGGCATCACGTGGGCATCATGTGGGAATCACGTGGGCGTCACGTGGGAATCACGTGGGCATCACGTGGGAATCACGAGAGAATCACGTGGGAGTCACGTATGCAACACGTGGGCATCACGTGGGCATCACGTGGGAATCACGTGGGCATCACGTGGGAATCACGTGGGAGTCACGTGAGAATCAGGTGGGAATCACGTGGGCAACACGTGGGAATCACGTGGGAATCACGTGGGCATCACGTGGGAATCACGTGGGAATCACGTGGGTATCACGTGGGCATCACGTGGGAATCACGTGGGCATCACGTGGGAATCACGTGGGGATCACCTGGGCAACACGTGGGGATCACGTGGGAATCACGTGGGCATCACGAGGGAATCGGGTGGGAGTCACGTGGGAATCACGTGGGAATCACGTGGGCATCACGTGGGAATCACGAGAGAATCACGTGGGAGTCACGTGTGCAACACGTGGGCATCACGTGGGCATCACGTGGGAATCACGTGGGCATCACGTGGGAATCACGTGGGGATCACGTGGGCAACACGTGGGGATCCCGTGGGAATCACGTGGGCATCACGAGGGAATCACGTGGGCATCACGTGGGAATCACGTGGGCATCAAGTGGGCATCACGTGTGCAACACGTGGGAATCACGTGGGAATCACGTGGGAATCACGTGGGAATCACGTGGGCATCACGTTGGCAACACGTGGGAATCACGTGGGAATCACGTGAGAATCACGTGGGAATCACGTGGGCATCACGTGGGCAACACGTGGGGATCACGTGGGAATCACGTGGGCATCACGAGGGAATCACGTGGGAATCACGTGGGCAACACGTGTGCAACACGTGGGAATCACGTGGGCAACACGTGGGCAACACGTGGGAATCACGTGGGCATCACGTTGGCAACACGTGGGAATCACGTGGGAATCACGTGAAAATCACGTGGGAATCACGTGGGCATCACGTGGGAATCACGTGGGAATCACGTGGGCAACACCTGGGAATCACGTGGGAATCACGTGGGAATCACGTGGGCAACACGTGGGCAACACGTGGGAATCACGTGGGAATCACGTGGGCATCACGTGGGAATCACGTGGGAATCACGTAGGAATCAAGTGGGCATCACGTGGGAATCACGTGGGAATCACGTGGGCATCACGTGGGAATCACGTGGGCATCACGTTGGCAACACGTGGGAATCACGTGGGCATCACGTGGGCATCACGTGGGCAACACGTGGGAATCACGTGGGCATCACGTGGGCATCACGTGGGCATCACGTGGGAATCACGTGGTCATCACGTGGGCATCACGTGGGCATCACGTGGGAATCACGTGGGCATCACGTGGGAATCACGTGGGAGTCACGTTTGAATCAGGTGGGAATCACGTGGGCAACACGTGGGAATCACGTGGGAATCACGTGGGCATCACGTGGGAATCACGTGGGTATCACGTGGGCATCACGTGGGAATCACGTGGGTATCACGTGGGAATCACGTGGGGATCACGTGGGCAACACGTGTGCAACACGTGGGAATCACGTGGGAATCACGTGGGAATTACGTGGGCAACACGTGGGCATCACGTGGGCATCACGTGGGAATCACGTGGGAATCACGTGGGCATCACGTGGGAATCACGTGGGCATCAAGTGGGCATCACGTGTGCAATACGTGGAAATCACGTGGGAATCACGTGGGAATCACGTGGGCATCACGTGGGAATCACGTGGGAGTCACGTGGGAATCACGTGGGCATCACGTGGGAATCACGAGAGAATCACGTGGGAGTCACGTGTGCAACACGTGGGCATCACGTGGGCATCACGTGGGAATCACGTGGGCATCACGTGGGAATCACGTGGGAGTCACGTGAGAATCAGGTGGGAATCACGTGGGTAACACGTGAGAAACACGTGGGAATCACGTGGGCATCACGTGGGAATCACGTGGGAATCACGTGGGTATCACGTGGGCATCACGTGGGAATCACGTGAGCAACACGTGGGAGTCACTTGGGTATCACGTGGGAATCACGTGGGGATCACGTGGGCAACACGTGTGCAACACGTGGGAATCACGTGGGAATCACGTGGGAATTACGTGGGCAACACGTGGGCATCACGTGGGCATCACGTGTGAATCACGTGTGAATCACGTGGGCATCACGTGGGAATCACGTGGGCATCAAGTGGGCATCACGTGTGCAATACGTGGAAATCACGTGGGAATCACGTGGGAATCACGTGGGAATCACGTGGGCATCACGTGGGCATCACGTGGGAATCACGTGGGAGTCACGTGGGAATCACGTGGGCATCACGTGGGAATCACGAGAGAATCACGTGGGAGTCACGTGTGCAACACGTGGGCATCACGTGGGCATCACGTGGGAATCACGTGGGAGTCACGTGAGAATCAGGTGGGAATCACGTGGGTAACACGTGGGAAACACGTGGGAATCACGTGGGCATCACGTGGGAATCACGTGGGAATCACGTGGGTATCACGTGCGCATCACGTGGGAATCACGTGGGCAACACGTGGTAATCACGTTGGTATCACGTGGGAATCACGTGGGCATCACGTGGGCAACACGTGAGAATCACGTGGGCATCACGTGGGCAACACGTGGGAATCACGTGGGCATCACGTGGGCATCACCTGGGCAACACGTGCTCCTCGTAGTGGCATACTGTTGATCCTCCTCTGATTTTCGCCCCTTGTGTTCTCCTCGTTTTTGTAATTTGCTTTTTTTTTTCTTGCTGCTCGTATTCTTCTCCCGTGTTTCTTCGCCTCGGGTTTTTCACACTTCTCTTACTCCACGTAGTGGCATACTGTTGATCCTCCTCTGATTTTCGCCCCTTGTGTTCTCCTCGTTTTTGTATTTTGCTTTTTTTTTCTTGCTCCTCGTATTCTTCTCCCCTATTTCTTCGCCTCGGGTTTTTCACACTTCTCTTACTCCATGTAGTGGCATACTGTTGATCCTCCTCTGATTTTCGCCCCTTTTGTTCTCCTCGTTTTTGTATTTTGCTTTTTTTTCTTGCTCCTCGTATTCTTCTCCCCTGTTTCTTCACCTCGGGTTTTTCACACTTCTCTTACTCCACGTAGTGGCATACTGTTGATCCTCCTCTGATTTTCGCCCCTTGTGTTCTCCTCGTTTTTGTATTTTGCTTTTTTTTTCTTGCTCCTCGTATTCTTCTCCCCTGTTTCTTCACCTCGGGTTTTTCACACTTCTCTTACTCCACGTAGTGGCATACTGTTGATCCTCCTCTGATTTTCGCCCCTTGTGTTCTCCTCGTTTTTGTATTTTGCTTTTTTTTTCTTGCTCCTCGTATTCTTCTCCCCTGTTTCTTCACCTCGGGTTTTTCACACTTCTCTTACTCCACGTAGTGGCATACTGTTGATCCTCCTCTGATTTTCGCCCCTTGTGTTCTCCTCGTTTTTGTATTTTGCTTTTTTTTTCTTACTCCTCGTATTCTTCTCCCCTGTTTCTTCACCTCAGGTTTTTCACACTTCTCTTACTCCACGTAGTGGCATACTGTTGATCCTCCTCTGATTTTCGCCCCTTGTGTTCTCCTCGTTTTTGTATTTTGCTTTTTTTTTCTTGCTCCTCGTATTCTTCTCCCATGTTTCTTCACCTCGGGTTTTTCACACTTCTCTTACTCCACGTAGTGGCATACTGTTGATCCTCCTCTGATTTTCGCCCCTTGTGTTCTCCTCGTTTTTGTATTTTGCTTTTTTTTTCTTGCTTCTCGTATTCTTCTCCCCTGTTTCTTCACCTCGGGTTTTTCACACTTCTCTTACTCCACGTAGTGGCATACTGTTGATCCACCTCTGATTTTCGCCCCTTGTGTTCTCCTCGTTTTTGTATTTTGCTTTTTTTTTCTTGCTCCTCGTATTCTTCTCCCCTGTTTCTTCGCCTCGGGTTTTTCACACTTCTCTTACTCCACGTAGTGGCATACTGTTGATCCTCCTCTGATTTTCGCCCCTTGTGTTCTCCTCGTTTTTGTATTTTGCTTTTTTTTTCTTGCTCCTCGTACTCTTCTCCCCTGTTTCTTTGCCTCGGGTTTTTCACACTTCTCTTACTCCACGTAGTGCCACACTTTTGATCCTCCTCTGATTTTCGCCCCTTGTGTTCTCCTCGTTTTTGTATTTTGCTTTTTTTTTCTTGCTCCTCTTATTCTTCTCCCCTGTTTGTTCGCCTCGGGTTTTTCACACTGCTCTTGCTCCTCGTAGTTTCATACTGTTGATTCTCCTCTGATTTTCCCCCTTTGTCTGCTCCTCGTTTATGTCTTTTGCTTTTTTTTCTTGCTCCTCGTATTCTTCGCCTCGGGTTTTTCACACTGCTCTTGCTCCTCGTCGTGGCATACTGTTGATCCTCCTCTGATTTTCCCCCCTTGTCTGCTCCTCATTTTTGTCTTTTGCTTTTTTTTTCTTGCTCCTCGCATTCTTCTCCCCTGTTTCTTCGCTTCGGGTTTTTCACACTGCTCTTTCTCTTCGTAGTGGCATACTGTTGATCCTCCTCTGATTTTCCCCCCTTGTCTGCTCCTCGTATTTTTCTTTTTTTTTTTTTTTTTTTTTACTCCTTGTATTTTTCTCCCCTTTTTCTTCTCGTGTTTTTCAAACTTTTCTTGCTTGTCGTATTTTTCTGTTTTTTTTTTTTGTTGTTCCTCGTATTTTTCTCCCCTTTTCCTGCTCCTGGGATTTTTCATACATTTATTGCTCCTCGTATTTGCACACTTTTGATGCTCCCCTTATTTTTCACCCTTTTCTGCTCCTCGTATTTCTCTGTTTTTTTTTTTTTTGCTCCTCGTATTCTTCTCGCCTTTTTCTTCACCTCGGGTTTTTCACACTTTTCTTGCTCCTCGTATTTTCACACTTTTGATGCTCCTTTATTTTTCACACTTTTCTGCTCCTCGTATTTTTCTGTTTTTTTTTTTTTTTTTGCTCCTCATATGTTTCTTCCCTTTTCTTGCTCCTCGTGTTTTTCACAGTTTTCTTGCTCCTCGTATTTTCACACTTTTGATGCTCCTCTTATTTTTCACACTTTTCTGCTCCTCGTATTTTTTGTTTTTGTTTTTTTTCTTTTGCTCCTCGTATATTTCTTCCCTTTTCTTGCTCCTCGTGTTTTTCACAATTTTCTTTCTCCTCGTGTTTTCACACTTTTGAGGCTCCACTCATTTTCCCCACTTTTCTTCTTCTCGTATATTTCTGTTTTTTTTTTTTTGCTCCTCATATTTTTCTCCCCTATTTCTCCTCCTGGGTTTTTTCACACTTTTCTTGCTCCTCGTATTGTCACACTTTTGATACTCCTCTTATTTTCCCCCCTTTTCTGCTCCTCGTATATTTTTGTTTTGGTTTCTTTTTTGCTCCTCGTATTTTTCTCCCATTTTTCTACTCCTGGGATTTTTCACACTTTACTTGCTCCTCGTATTTTCACACTTTTGATGCTCCTATGATCCCGTGGGTATCACTTGAGCATCACGTGGGAATCACGTGGGCATCACGTGGGAATCACGTGGGCATCACGTGGGAATCACGTGGGGATCACCTGGGCAACACGTGGGGATCACGTGGGAATCACGTGGGAATCACGTGGGTATCACGTGGGCAACGCGTGGGAATCACGTGGGAATCAAGTGGGCATCACGTGGGCAACACGTGGGAATCACGTGGGCATCACGTGGGCATCACGTGGGTATTACGTGGGAATCACGTGGGAATCACTCGGGAATCACGTGGACATCACGTGGGCAACACGTGGGCAACACGTGGGAATCACGTGGGAATCACGTGGGCATCACGTGGGCATCACGTGGGAATCACGTGGGAGTCACGTGGGAATCACGTGGGCATCACGTGGGAATCACGAGAGAATCACGTGGGAGTCACGTGTGCAACACGTGGGCATCACGTGGGCCTCACTTGGGAATCACGTGGGAGTCACGTGAGAATCAGGTGGGAATCACGTGGGCAACACGTGGGAAACACGTGGGAATCACGTGGGAATCACGTGGGAATCACGTGGGAATCACGTGGGTATCACGTGGGCATCACATGGGAATCACGTGGGCAACACGTGGGAATCACGTGGGTATCACGGGGGAATCACGTGGGCATCACGTGTGAATCACGTGGGAATCACGTAGGAATCAAGTGGGCATCACGTGGGAAACACGTGGGAATCACGTGGGCATCACGTGGGAATCACGTGGGCATCAGGTTGGCAACACGTGGGAATCACGTGGGCATCACGTGGGCATCACGTGGGCAAACGTGGGAATCACGTGGGCATCACGTGGGCATCACGTGGGAATCACGTGGGCAACACGTGGGCATCACGTGGGCATCACGTGGGAATCACGTGGGAGTCACGTGGGAATCACGTGGGCATCACGTGGGAATCACGAGAGAATCACGTGGGAGTCACATGTGCAACACGTGGGCATCATGTGGGCATCACGTGGGAATCACGTGGGAGTCACGTGAGAATCAGGTGGGAATCACGTGGGCGTCACGTGGTAATCACGTGGGAATCACGTGGGCATCACGTGGGAATCACGTGGGCAACACGTGGCCATCACGTGGGCATCACGTGGGAATCACGTGGGCAACACGTGGGAATCACGTGGGCATCACGTGGGAATCACAAGAGAATCACGTGGGAGTCACGTGTGCAACACGTGGGCATCACGTGGGCATCACGTGGGAATCACGTGGGCATCACGTGGGAATCACGTGGGAGTCACGTGAGAATCAGGTGGGAATCACGTGGGCAACACGTGGGAAACACGTGGGAATCACGTGGGCATCACGTGGGCATCACGTGGGAATCACGTGGGTATCACGTGGGCAACACGTGGGAATCACGTGGGCAACACGTGGGAATCACGTGGGTATCACGTGGGAATCACGTGGGGATCACGAGGGCAACACGTGTGCAACACGTGGGAATCACGTGGGAATCACGTGGGAATCACGTGGGCAACACGTGGGCATCACGTGGGCATCACGTGGGTATCACGTGGGAATCACGTGGGCATCACGTGGGCATCACGTGGGTATCACGTGGGCATCACGTGGGAATCACGTGGGTATCACGTGGGCATCACGAGGGAATCACGTGGGCATCACGTGGGAATCACGTGCGCATCAAGTGGGCATCACGTGTGCAACACGTGGAAATCACGTGGGAATCACGTGGGAATCACGTGGGCAACACGTGGGCATCACGTGGGCATCACGTGGGAATCACGTGGGAGTCACGTGGGAATCACGTGGGCATCACGTGGGAATCACGTGGGAGTCACGTGGGAATCACGTGGGCAACACGTGGGAATCACGTGGGAATCACGTGGGCATCACGTGGGAATCACGTGGGCGTCACGTGGGCATCACGTGGGAATCACGTGGGAATCACGTGGGAATAACGTGGGTATCACGTGGGCATCACGTGGGAATCACGTGGGCAACACGTGGGAATCACGTGGGTATCACGTGGGAATCACGTGGGCATCACGTGGGAATCACGTGGGCATCACTTGGGCATCACGTGGGCATCACGTGGGAATCACGTGGGCAACACGTGGGAATCACGTGGGAATCACGTGGGCAACACCTGGGAATCACGTGGGAATCACGTGGGAATCACGTGGGCAACACGTGGGCAACACGTGGGAATCACGTGGGCATCACGTGGGAATCACGTGGCATCACGTGGGAATCACGTTGGAGTCACGTGGGAATCATGTGGGCATCACGTGGGAATCACGTGGGAATCACGTGGGAATCACGTGGGCAACACGTGGGCATCACGTGGGGGTCACGTGGGAATCACGTGGGAGTCACGTGGGAATCACGTGGGCGTCACGTGGTAATCACGTAGGAGTCACGTGAGAATCACGTGGGAATCACGTGGGAATCAAGTGGGCATCACGTGGGAATCACGTGGGAATACGTGGGCATCACGTGGGAATCACGTGGGCAACTCGTGGGCATCACGTGGGCATCACGTGGGCATCACGTGGGAATCACGTGGGAATCACGTGGGTATCACGTGGGCATCACGTGGGAATCACGTGGGCACCACGTGGGAATCACGTGGGTATCACGTGGGAATCACGTGGGAATCACGTGGGCGTCACGTGGGAATCACGTGGGAATCACGTGGGTAACACGTGGGAAACATGTGGGAATCACGTGGGCATCACGTGGGCAACACGTGGGAATCACGTGGGAATCACGTGGGCATCACGTGAGCAACACGTGGGAATGACGTGGGCATCACGTGGGCATCACGTGGGTATCACGTGGGAATCACGTGGGAATCACGCGGGAATCACGTGGACGTAACGTGGGCAACACGTGGGCAACACCTGGGAATCACGTGGGAATCACGTGGGAATCACGTGGGAATCACGTGGGTATCACGTGGACATCACGTGGGAATCACGTATGTATCACGTGGGCATCACGTGGGAATCACGTGGGGATCACCTGGGCAACACGTGGGGATCACGTGGGAATCACGTGGGCATCACGAGGGAATCACGTGGGCATCACGTGGGCATCACGTGGGCATCAACTGGGCATCACGTGTGCAACACGTGGGAATCACATGGGACTCACGTGGGAATCACGTGGGAATCACGTGGGCAACACGTGGGAATCACGTGGGAATCACGTGGGCAACACCTGGAATCACGTGGGAATCACGTGGGCAACACGTGGGCAACACGTGGGAATCACGTGGGAATCACGTGGGAACCAAGTGGGCATCACGTGGGAATCACGTGGGAAACACGTGGGAATCACTTGGGAATCACGTGGGCATCACGTTGGCAACACGTGGGAATCACGTGGGCATCACGTGGGCAACGTGGGAATCACGTGGGCATCACGTGGGAATCACGTGGGCAACACGTGGGAATCACGTGGGCATCACGTGGGAATCACGTGGGCAACACGTGGCCATCACGTGGGCATCACGTGGGAATCACGTGAGAATCACGTGGGAATCACGTGGGCAACACGTGGGAATCACGTGGGAATCACGTGGGCATCACGTGGGAATCACGTGGGAATCACGTGGGGAACACGTGGGCAACACGTGGGAATCACGTGGGAATCACGTGGGCATCACGTGGGAATCACGTGGGAATCAAGTGGGCATCACGTGGGAATCACGTGGTAATCACGTGGGCATCACGTGGGAATCACGTCGGCATCACGTTGGCAACACGTGGGTATCACGTGGGCATCACGTGGGCATCACGTGGGCAACACGTGGGCATCACGTGGGCAACACGTGGGCATCACGTGGGCATCACGTGGGCGTCACGTGGGAATCACGTGGGCATCACGTGGGAATCACGAGAGCATCACGTGGGAATCACGTGTGCAACACGTGGGAATCACGTGGGCATCACGTGGGAATCACGTGGGCATCACGTGGGAATCACGTGGGAGTCACGTGAGAATCAGGTGGGAATCACGTGGGCAACATGTGGGAAACACATGGGAATCACGTGGGCATCACGTGGGAATCACGTATGTATCACGTGGGCATCACGTGGGAATCACGTGGGGATCACCTGGGCAACACGTGGGGATCACGTGGGAATCACGTGGGCATCACGAGGGAATCACGTGGGCATCACGTGGGAATCACGTGGGCATCAAGTGGGCATCACGTGTGCAACACGTGGGAATCACGTGGGAATCACGTGGGCATCACGTGGGAATCACGTGGGAATCACGTGGGCATCACGTGGGCAACACGTGGGAATCACGTGGGAATCACGTGGGAATCACGTGGGAATCACGTGGGAATCACGTGGGAAACACGTGGGAAACACGTGGGAATCACGTGGGAATCACGTGGGCATCACGTGGGAATCACGTGGGAATCACGTGGGCAACACGTGGGAGTCACTTGGGTATCACGTGGGAATCACGTGGGGATCACGTGGGCAACACGTGGGAATCACGTGGGCATCAAGTGGGCATCACGTGTGCAATACGTGGAAATCACGTGGGAATCACGTGGGAATCACGTGGGAATCACGTGGGAATCACGTGGGAATCACGTGGGCATCACGTGGGCATCACGTGGGAATCACGTGGGAGTCACGTGGGAATCACGTGGGCATCACGTGGGAATCACGAGAGAATCACGTGGGAGTCACGTGTGCAACACGTGGGCATCACGTGGGCATCACGTGGGAATCACGTGGGCATCACGTGGGAATCACGTGGGAGTCACGTGAGAATCAGGTGTGAATCACGTGGGTAACACGTGGGAAACACGTGGGAATCACGTGGTCATCACGTGGGAATCACGTGGGAATCACGTGGGTATCACGTGCACATCACGTGGGAATCACGTGGGCAACACGTGGTAATCACGTGGGTATCACGTGGGAATCACGTGGGCATCACGTGGGCAACACGTGAGAATCACGTGGGCATCACGTGGGCAACACGTGGGAATCACGTGGGCATCACGTGGGCATCACCTGGGCAACACGTGCTCCTCGTAGTGGCATACTGTTGATCCTCCTCTGATTTTCGCCCCTTGTGTTCTCCTCGTTTTTGTAATTTGCTTTTTTTTTCTTGCTGCTCGTATTCTTTTCCCGTGTTTCTTCGCCTCGGCTTTTTCTCGCTTCTCTTACTCCACGTAGTGCCACACTTTTGATCCTCCTCTGATTTTCGCCCCTTGTGTTCTCCTCGTTTTTGTATTTTGCTTTTCTTTTTCTTGCTCCTCGTATTCTTCTCCCCTGTTTCTTCGCCTCGGGTTTTTCACACTTCTCTTACTCCACGTAGTGGCATACTGTTGATCCTCCTCTGATTTTCGCCCCTTGTGTTCTCCTCGTTTTTGTATTTTGCTTTTTTTTTCTTGCTCCTCGTATTCTTCTCCCCTGTTTCTTCGCCTCGGGTTTTTCACACTTCTCTTACTGCACGTAGTGCCACACTTTTGATCCTCCTCTGATTTTCGGCGCTTGTGTTCTACTCGTTTTTGTATTTTGCTTTTTTTTTCTTGCTCCTCGTATTCTTCTCCCCTGTTTCTTCGCCTCGGGTTTTTCACACTTCTCTTACTCCACGTAGTGGCATACTGTTGATCCTCCTCTGATTTTCGCCCCTTGTGTTCTCCTCGTTTTTGTATTTTGCTTTTTTTTTCTTGCTCCTCCTATTCTTCTCCCCTGTTTCTTCGCATCAGCATTTTCACACTTCTCTTACTCCACGTAGTGGCATACTGTTGATCCTCCTCTGATTTTCGCCCCTTGTGTTCTCCTCGTTTTTGTATTTTGCTTTTTTTTTCTTGCTCCTCGTATTCTTCTCCCCTGTTTCTTTGCCTCGGGTTTTTCACACTTCTCTTACTCCACGTAGTGGCATACTGTTGATCCTCCTCTGATTTTCGCCCCTTGTGTTCTCCTCGTTTTTGTATTTTGCTTTTTTTTTCTTGCTCCTCGTATTCTTCTCCCCTGTTTCTTCGCCTCGGGTTTTTCACACTTCTCTTACTCCACGTAGTGCCACACTTTTGATCCTCCTCTGATTTTCGGCGCTTGTGTTCTCCTCGTTTTTGTATTTTGCTTTTTTTTTCTTGCTCCTCGTATTCTTCTCCCCTGTTTCTTCACCTCGGGTTTTTCACACTTCTCTTACTCCACGTAGTGGCATACTGTTGATCCTCCTCTGATTTTCGTCCCTTGTGTTCTCCTCGTTTTTGTATTTTGCTTTTTTTTTCTTGCTCCTCGTATTCTTCTCCCCTATTTCTTCGCCTCGGGTTTTTCACACTTCTCTTACTCCATGTAGTGGCATACTGTTGATCCTCCTCTGATTTTCGCCCCTTTTGTTCTCCTCGTTTTTGTATTTTGCTTTTTTTTCTAGCTCCTCGTATTCTTCTCCCCTGTTTCTTCACCTCGGGTTTTTCACACTTCTCTTACTCCACGTAGTGAAATACTGTTGATCCTCCTCTGATTTTCGCCCCTTGTGTTCTCCTCGTTTTTGTATTTTGCTTTTTTTTTCTTGCTCCTCGTATTCTTCTCCCCTGTTTCTTCACCTCGGGTTTTTCACACTTCTCTTACTCCACGTAGTGGCATACTGTTGATCCTCCTCTGATTTTCGCCCCTTGTGTTCTCCTCGTTTTTGTATTTTGCTTTTTTTTTCTTGCTCCTCGTATTCTTCTCCCCTGTTTCTTCACCTCGGGTTTTTCACACTTCTCTTACTCCACGTAGTGGCATACTGTTGATCCTCCTCTGATTTTCGCCCCTTGTGTTCTCCTCGTTTTTGTATTTTGCTTTTTTTTTCTTACTCCTCGTATTCTTCTCCCCTGTTTCTTCGCCTCGGGTTTTTCACACTTCTCTTACTCCACGTAGTGGCATACTGTTGATCCTCCTCTGATTTTCGCCCCTTGTGTTCTCCTCGTTTTTGTATTTTGCTTTTTTTTTCTTGCTCCTCGTATTCTTCTCCCATGTTTCTTCACCTCGGGTTTTTCACACTTCTCTTACTCCACGTAGTGGCATACTGTTGATCCTCCTCTGATTTTCGCCCCTTGTGTTCTCCTCGTTTTTGTATTTTGCTTTTTTTTTCTTGCTTCTCATATTCTTCTCCCCTGTTTCTTCGCCTCGGGTTTTTCACACTTCTCTTACTCCACGTAGTGGCATACTGTTGATCCTCCTCTGATTTTCGCCCCTTGTGTTCTCCTCGTTTTTGTATTTTGCTTTTTTTTTCTTGCTCCTCGTATTCTTCTCCCCTGTTTCTTCGCCTCGGGTTTTTCACACTTCTCTTACTCCACGTAGTGGCATACTGTTGATCCTCCTCTGATTTTCGCCCCTTGTGTTCTCCTCGTTTTTGTATTTTGCTTTTTTTTTCTTGCTCCTCGTACTCTTCTCCCCTGTTTCTTCGCCTCGGGTTTTTCACACTTCTCTTACTCCACGTAGTGCCACACTTTTGATCCTCCTCTGATTTTCGCCCCTTGTGTTCTCCTCGTTTTTGTATTTTGCTTTTTTTTTCTTGCTCCTCTTATTCTTCTCCCCTGTTTGTTCGCCTCGGGTTTTTCACACTGCTCTTGCTCCTCGTAGTTTCATACTGTTGATCCTCCTCTGATTTTCCCCCTTTGTCTGCTCCTCGTTTATGTCTTTTGCTTTTTTTTCTTGCTCCTCGTATTCTTCGCCTCGGGTTTTTCACACTGCTCTTGCTCCTCGTCGTGGCATACTGTTGATCCTCCTCTGATTTTCCCCCCTTGTCTGCTCCTCATTTTTGTCTTTTGTTTTTTTTTTCTTGCTCCTCGCATTCTTCTCCCCTGTTTCTTCGCTTCGGGTTTTTCACACTGCTCTTTCTCTTCGTAGTGGCATACTGTTGATCCTCCTCTGATTTTCCCCCCTTGTCTGCTCCTCGTATTTTTCTTTTTTTTTTTTTTTTTTTACTCCTTGTATTTTTCTCCCCTTTTTCTTCTCGTGTTTTTCAAACTTTTCTTGCTCGTCGTATTTTTCTGTTTTTTTTTTTGTTGTTCCTCGTATTTTTCTCCCCTTTTCCTTCTCCTGGGATTTTTCATACATTTATTGCTCCTCGTATTTGCACACTTTTGATGCTCCCCTTATTTTTCACCCTTTTCTGCTCCTCGTATTTCTCTGTTTTTAGTTTTTTTGCTCCTCGTATTCTTCTCGCCTTTTTCTTCACCTCGGGTTTTTCACACTTTTCTTGCTCCTCGTATTTTCACACTTTTGATGCTCCTTTATTTTTCACACTTTTCTGCTCCTCGTATTTTTCTGTTTTTTTTTTTTTTTTGCTCCTCATATGTTTCTTCCCTTTTCTTGCTCCTCGTGTTTTTCACAGTTTTCTTGCTCCTCGTATTTTCACACTTTTGATGCTCCTCTTATTTTTCACACTTTTCTGCTCCTCGTATTTTTTGTTTTTGTTTTTTTTCTTTTGCTCCTCGTATATTTCTTCCCTTTTCTTGCTCCTCGTGTTTTTCACAATTTTCTTTCTCCTCGTGTTTTCACACTTTTGAGGCTCCACTCATTTTCCCCACTTTTCTTCTTCTCGTATATTTCTGTTTTTTTTTTTTTGCTCCTCATATTTTTCTCCCCTATTTCTCCTCCTGGGTTTTTTCACACTTTTCTTGCTCCTCGTATTGTCACACTTTTGATACTCCTCTTATTTTCCCCCCTTTTCTGCTCCTCGTATATTTTTGTTTTGGTTTCTTTTTTGCTCCTCGTATTTTTCTCCCATTTTTCTACTCCTGGGATTTTTCACACTTTACTTGCTCCTCGTATTTTCACACTTTTGATGCTCCTATGATCCCGTGGGTATCACTTGAGCATCACGTGGGAATCACGTGGGCATCACGTGGGAATCACGTGGGTATCACGTGGGCATCACGTGGGAATCACGTGGGGATCACCTGGGCAACACGTGGGGATCACGTGGGAATCACGTGGGAATCACGTGGGTATCACGTGGGCAACGCGTGGAAATCACGTGGGAATCAAGTGGGCATCACGTGGGCAACACGTGGGAATCACGTGGGCATCACGTGGGCATCACGTGGGTATTACGTGGGAATCACGTGGGAATCACTCGGGAATCACGTGGACATCACGTGGGCAACACGTGGGCAACACGTGGGAATCACGTGGGAATCACGTCGGCATCACGTGGGCATCACGTGGGAATCACGTGGGAGTCACGTGGGAATCACGTGGGCATCACGTGGGAATCACGAGAGAATCACGTGGGAGTCACGTGTGCAACACGTGGGCATCACGTGGGCCTCACTTGGGAATCACGTGGGAGTCACGTGAGAATCAGGTGGGAATCACGTGGGCAACACGTGGGAAACACGTGGGAATCACGTGGGAATCACGTGGGAATCACGTGGGTATCACGTGGGCATCACATGGGAATCACGTGGGCAACACGTGGGAATCACGTGGGTATCACGGGGGAATCACGTGGGCATCACGTGTGAATCACGTGGGAATCACGTAGGAATCAAGTGGGCATCACGTGGGAAACACGTGGGAATCACGTGGGCAACACGTGGGAATCACGTGGGTATCAGGTTGGCAACACGTGGGAATCACGTGGGCATCACGTGGGCATCACGTGGGCAAACGTGGGAATCACGTGGGCATCACGTGGGCATCACGTGGGAATCACGTGGGCAACACGTGGGCATCACGTGGGCATACGTGGAAATCACGTGGGAGTCACGTGGGAATCACGTGGGCATCACGTGGGAATCACGAGAGAATCACGTGGGAGTCACGTGTGCAACACGTGGGCATCACGTGGGCATCACGTGGGAATCACGTGGGAGTCACGTGAGAATCAGGTGGGAATCACGTGGGCGTCACGTGGTAATCACGTGGGAATCACGTGGGCATCACGTGGGAATCACGTGGGCAACACGTGGCCATCACGTGGGCATCACGTGGGAATCACGTGGGCAACACGTGGGAATCACGTGGGCATCACGTGGGAATCACAAGAGAATCACGTGGGAGTCACGTGTGCAACACGTGGGCATCACGTGGGCATCACGTGGGAATCACGTGGGCATCACGTGGGAATCACGTGGGAGTCACGTGAGAATCAGGTGGGAATCACGTGGGCAACACGTGGGAAACACGTGGGAATCACGTGGGCATCATGTGGGAATCACGTGGGAATCACGTGGGTATCACGTGGGCATCACGTGGGAATCACGTGGGCATCACGTGGGAATCACGTGGGTATCACGTGGGAAACACGTGGGGATCACGAGGGCAACACGTGTGCAACACGTGGGAATCACGTGGGAATCACGTGGGAATCACGTGGGCAACACGTGGGCATCACGTGGGCATCACGTGGGTATCACGTGGGAATCACGTGGGCATCACGTGGGCATCACGTGGGTATCACGTGGGCATCACGTGGGAATCACGTGGGTATCACGTGGGCATCACGAGGGAATCACGTGGGCATCACGTGGGAATCACGTGCGCATCAAGTGGGCATCACGTGTGCAACACGTGGAAATCACGTGGGAATCACGTGGGAATCACGTGGGCAACACGTGGGCATCACGTGGGCATCACGTGGGAATCACGTGGGAGTCACGTGGGAATCACGTGGGCATCACGTGGGAATCACGTGGGAGTCACGTGGGAATCACGTGGGCAACACGTGGGAATCACGTGGGAATCACGTGGGCATCACGTGGGAATCACGTGGGCGTCACGTGGCCATCACGTGGGAATCACGTGGGAATCACGTGGGAATAACGTGGGTATCACGTGGGCATCACGTGGGAATCACGTGGGCAACACGTGGGAATCACGTGGGTATCACGTGGGAATCACGTGGGCATCACGTGGGAATCACGTGGGCATCACTTGGGCATCACGTGGGCATCACGTGGGAATCACGTGGGCAACACGTGGGAATCACGTGGGAATCACGTGGGCAACACCTGGGAATCACGTGGGAATCACGTGGGAATCACGTGGGCAACACGTGGGCAACACGTGGGAATCACGTGGGCATCACGTGGGAATCACGTGGCATCACGTGGGAATCACGTTGGAGTCACGTGGGAATCATGTGGGCATCACGTGGGAATCACGTGGGAATCACGTGGGAATCACGTGGGCAACACGTGGGCATCACGTGGGGGTCACGTGGGAATCACGTGGGAGTCACGTGGGAATCACGTGGGCGTCACGTGGTAATCACGTAGGAGTCACGTGAGAATCACGTGGGAATCACGTGGGAATCAAGTGGGCATCACGTGGGAATCACGTGGGAATACGTGGGCATCACGTGGGAATCACGTGGGCAACTCGTGGGCATCACGTGGGCATCACGTGGGCATCACGTGGGAATCACGTGGGAATCACGTGGGTATCACGTGGGCATCACGTGGGAATCACGTGGGCACCACGTGGGAATCACGTGGGTATCACGTGGGAATCACGTGGGAATCACGTGGGCGTCACGTGGGAATCACGTGGGAATCACGTGGGTAACACGTGGGAAACATGTGGGAATCACGTGGGCATCACGTGGGCAACACGTGGGAATCACGTGGGAATCACGTGGGCATCACGTGAGCAACACGTGGGAATGACGTGGGCATCACGTGGGCATCACGTGGGTATCACGTGGGAATCACGTGGGAATCACGCGGGAATCACGTGGACGTAACGTGGGCAACACGTGGGCAACACCTGGGAATCACGTGGGAATCACGTGGGAATCACGTGGGAATCACGTGGGTATCACGTGGACATCACGTGGGAATCACGTATGTATCACGTGGGCATCACGTGGGAATCACGTGGGGATCACCTGGGCAACACGTGGGGATCACGTGGGAATCACGAGGGCATCACGAGGGAATCACGTGGGCATCACGTGGGAATCACGTGGGCATCAACTGGGCATCACGTGTGCAACACGTGGGAATCACATGGGACTCACGTGGGAATCACGTGGGAATCACGTGGGCAACACGTGGGAATCACGTGGGAATCACGTGGGCAACACCTGGAATCACGTGGGAATCACGTGGGCAACACGTGGGCAACACGTGGGAATCACGTGGGAATCACGTGGGAATCAAGTGGGCATCACGTGGGAATCACGTGGGAAACACGTGGGAATCACTTGGGAATCACGTGGGCATCACGTTGGCAACACGTGGGAATCACGTGGGCATCACGTGGGCAACGTGGGAATCACGTGGGCATCACGTGGGAATCACGTGGGCAACACGTGGGAATCACGTGGGCATCACGTGGGAATCACGTGGGCAACACGTGGCCATCACGTGGGCATCACGTGGGAATCACGTGAGAATCACGTGGGAATCACGTGGGCATCACGTGGGAATCACGTGGGAATCACGTGGGCATCACGTGGGAATCACGTGGGAATCACGTGGGGAACACGTGGGCAACACGTGGGAATCACGTGGGAATCACGTGGGCATCACGTGGGAATCACGTGGGAATCACGTGGGCATCACGTGGGAATCACGTGGGAATCACGTGGGCATCACGTGGGAATCACGTCGGCATCACGTTGGCAACACGTGGGTATCACGTGGGCATCACGTGGGCATCACGTGGGCAACACGTGGGAATCACGTGGGAATCACGTGGGCATCACGTGGGCATCACGTGGGCAACACGTGGGCATCACGTGGGCATCACGTGGGAGTCACGTGGGAATCACGTGGGCATCACGTGGGAATCACGAGAGCATCACGTGGGAATCACGTGTGCAACACGTGGGCATCACGTGGGCATCACGTGGGAATCACGTGGGCATCACGTGGGAATCACGTGGGAGTCACGTGAGAATCAGGTGGGAATCACGTGGGCAACATGTGGGAAACACATGGGAATCACGTGGGCATCACGTGGGAATCACGTATGTATCACGTGGGCATCACGTGGGAATCACGTGGGGATCACCTGGGCAACACGTGGGGATCACGTGGGAATCACGTGGGCATCACGAGGGAATCACGTGGGCATTACGTGGGAATCACGTGGGCATCAAGTGGGCATCACGTGTGCAACACGTGGGAATCACGTGGGAATCACGTGGGCATCACGTGGGAATCACGTGGGAATCACGTGGGCATCACGTGGGCAACACGTGGGAATCACGTGGGAATCACGTGGGAATCACGTGGGAATCACGTGGGAATCACGTGGGAAACACGTGGGAAACACGTGGGAATCACGTGGGCATCACGTGGGAATCACGTGGGAATCACGTGGGTATCACGTGGGCATCACGTGGGAATCACGTGGGCAACACGTGGGAGTCACTTGGGTATCACGTGGGAATCACGTGGGGATCACGTGGGCAACACGTGGGAATCACGTGGGCATCAAGTGGGCATCACGTGTGCAATACGTGGAAATCACGTGGGAATCACGTGGGAATCACGTGGGAATCACGTGGGAATCACGTGGGAATCACGTGGGCATCACGTGGGCATCACGTGGGAATCACGTGGGAGTCACGTGGGAATCACGTGGGCATCACGTGGGAATCACGAGAGAATCACGTGGGAGTCACGTGTGCAACACGTGGGCATCACGTGGGCATCACGTGGGAATCACGTGGGCATCACGTGGGAATCACGTGGGAGTCACGTGAGAATCAGGTGTGAATCACGTGGGTAACACGTGGGAAACACGTGGGAATCACGTGGTCATCACGTGGGAATCACGTGGGAATCACGTGGGTATCACGTGCGCATCACGTGGGAATCACGTGGGCAACACGTGGTAATCACGTGGGTATCACGTGGGAATCACGTGGGCATCACGTGGGCAACACGTGAGAATCACGTGGGCATCACGTGGGCAACACGTGGGAATCACGTGGGCATCACGTGGGCATCACCTGGGCAACACGTGCTTCTCGTAGTGGCATACTGTTGATCCTCCTCTGATTTTCGCCCCTTGTGTTCTCCTCGTTTTTGTAATTTGCTTTTTTTTTCTTGCTCCTCGTATTCTTCTCCCGTGTTTCTTCACCTCGGCTTTTTCTCGCTTCTCTTACTCCACGTAGTGCCACACTTTTGATCCTCCTCTGATTTTCGCCCCTTGTGTTCTCCTCGTTTTTGTATTTTGCTTTTCTTTTTCTTGCTCCTCGTATTCTTCTCCCCTGTTTCTTCGCCTCGGGTTTTTCACACTTCTCTTACTCCACGTAGTGGCATACTGTTGATCCTCCTCTGATTTTCGCCCCTTGTGTTCTCCTCGTTTTTGTATTTTGCTTTTTTTTTCTTGCTCCTCGTATTCTTCTCCCCTGTTTCTTCGCCTCGGGTTTTTCACACTTCTCTTACTGCACGTAGTGCCACACTTTTGATCCTCCTCTGATTTTCGGCGCTTGTGTTCTACTCGTTTTTGTATTTTGCTTTTTTTTTCTTGCTCCTCGTATTCTTCTCCCCTGTTTCTTCGCCTTGGGTTTTTCACACTTCTCTTACTCCACGTAGTGGCATACTGTTGATCCTCCTCTGATTTTCGCCCCTTGTGTTCTCCTCGTTTTTGTATTTTGCTTTTTTTTTCTTGCTCCTCGTATTCTTCTCCCCTGTTTCTTCGCATCAGCATTTTCACACTTCTCTTACTCCACGTAGTGGCATACTGTTGATCCTCCTCTGATTTTCGCCCCTTGTGTTCTCCTCGTTTTTGTATTTTGCTTTTTTTTTCTTTCTCCTCGTTTTCTTCTCCCCGGTTTCTTCGCCTCGGGTTTTTCACACTTCTCTTACTCCACGTAGTGGCATACTGTTGATCCTCCTCTGATTTTCGCCCCTTGTGTTCTCCTCGTTTTTGTATTTTGCTTTTTTTTTCTTGCTCCTCGTATTCTTCTCCCCTGTTTCTTCACCTCGGGTTTTTCACACTTCTCTTACTCCACGTAGTGGCATACTGTTGATCCTCCTCTGATTTTCGCCCCTTGTGTTCTCCTCGTTTTTGTATTTTGCTTTTTTTTTCTTGCTCCTCGTATTCTTCTCCCCTGTTTCTTCGCATCAGCATTTTCACACTTCTCTTACTCCACGTAGTGGCATACTGTTGATCCTCCTCTGATTTTCGCCCCTTGTGTTCTCCTCGTTTTTGTATTTTGCTTTTTTTTTCTTGCTCCTCGTATTCTTCTCCCCTGTTTCTTCACCTCGGGTTTTTCACACTTCTCTTACTCCACGTAGTGGCATACTGTTGACCCTCCTCTGATTTTCGCCCCTTGTGTTCTCCTCGTTTTTGTATTTTGCTTTTTTTTTCTTGCTGCTCGTATTCTTCTCCCCTGTTTCTTCGCCTCGGGTGTTTCACACTTCTCTTACTCCACGTAGTGCCAGACTTTTGATCCTCCTCTGATTTTCGCCCCTTGTGTTCTCCTCGTTTTTGTATTTTGCTTTTTTTTTCTTGCTCCTCGTATTCTTCTCCCCTGTTTCTTTGCCTCGGGTTTTTCACACTTCTCTCACTCCACGTAGTGGCATACTGTTGATCCTCCTCTGATTTTCGCCCCTTGTGTTCTCCTCGTTTTTGTATTTTGCTTTTTTTTTCTTGCTTCTCGTATTCTTCTCCCCTGTTTCTTCGCCTCGGGTTTTTCACACTTCTCTTACTCCACGTAGTGGCATACTGTTGATCCTCCTCTGATTTTCGCCCCTTGTGTTCTCCTCGTTTTTGTATTTTGCTTTTTTTTTCTTGCTCCTCGTATTCTTCTCCCCTGTTTCTTCGCCTCGGGTTTTTCACACTTCTCTTCCTCCACGTAGTGGCATACTGTTGATCCTCCTCTGATTTTCGCCCCTTGTGTTCTCCTCGTTTTTGTATTTTGCTTTTTTTTTCTTGCTCCTCGTATTCTTCTCCCCTGTTTCTTCACCTCGGGTTTTTCACACTTCTCTTACTCCACGTAGTGCCACACTTTTGATCCTCCTCTGATTTTCGCCCCTTGTGTTCTCCTCGTTTTTGTATTTTGCTTTTTTTTTCTTGCTCCTCTTATTCTTCTCCCCTGTTTGTTCGCCTCGGGTTTTTCACACTGCTCTTGCTCCTCGTAGTTTCATACTGTTGATCCTCCTCTGATTTTCCCCCTTTGTCTGCTCCTCGTTTATGTCTTTTGCTTTTTTTTCTTGCTCCTCGTATTCTTCGCCTCGGGTTTTTCACACTGCTCTTGCTCCTCGTCGTGGCATACTGTTGATCCTCCTCTGATTTTCCCCCCTTGTCTGCTCCTCATTTTTGTCTTTTGCTTTTTTTTTCTTGCTCCTCGCATTCTTCTCCCCTGTTTCTTCGCTTCGGGTTTTTCACACTGCTCTTTCTCTTCGTAGTGGCATACTGTTGATCCTCCTCTGATTTTCCCCCCTTGTCTGCTCCTCGTATTTTTCTTTTTTTTTTTTTTTTTTTTTTCTCCTTTTTTTTTTTTCCCCTTTTTCTTCTCGTGTTTTTCAAACTTTTCTTGCTCGTCGTATTTTTCTGTTTTTTTTTTTGTTGTTCCTCGTATTTTTCTCCCCTTTTCCTGCTCCTGGGATTTTTCATACATTTATTGCTCCTCGAATTTGCACACTTTTGATGCTCCCCTTATTTTTCACCCTTTTCTGCTCCTCGTATTTCTCTGTTTTTAGTTTTTTTGCTCCTCGTATTCTTCTCGCCTTTTTCTTCACCTCGGGTTTTTCACACTTTTCTTGCTCCTCGTATTTTCACACTTTTGATGCTCCTTTATTTTTCACACTTTTCTGCTCCTCGTATTTTTCTGTTTTTTTTTTTTTTTTGCTCCTCATATGTTTCTTCCCTTTTCTTGCTCCTCGTGTTTTTCACAGTTTTCTTGCTCCTCGTATTTTCACACTTTTGATGCTCCTCTTATTTTTCACACTTTTCTGCTCCTCGTATTTTTTGTTTTTGTTTTTTTTCTTTTGCTCCTCGTATATTTCTTCCCTTTTCTTGCTCCTCGTGTTTTTCACAATTTTCTTTCTCCTCGTGTTTTCACACTTTTGAGGCTCCACTCATTTTCCCCACTTTTCTTCTTCTCGTATATTTCTGTTTTTTTTTTTTTGCTCCTCATATTTTTCTCCCCTATTTCTCCTCCTGGGTTTTTTCACACTTTTCTTGCTCCTCGTATTGTCACACTTTTGATACTCCTCTTATTTTCCCCCCTTTTCTGCTCCTCGTATATTTTTGTTTTGGTTTCTTTTTTGCTCCTCGTATTTTTCTCCCATTTTTCTACTCCTGGGATTTTTCACACTTTACTTGCTCCTCGTATTTTCACACTTTTGATGCTCCTATGATCCCGTGGGTATCACTTGAGCATCACGTGGGAATCACGTGGGCATCACGTGGGAATCACGTGGGTATCACGTGGGCATCACGTGGGAATCACGTGGGGATCACCTGGGCAACACGTGGGGATCACGTGGGAATCACGTGGGAATCACGTGGGTATCACGTGGGCAACGCGTGGGAATCACGTGGGAATCAAGTGGGCATCACGTGGGCAACACGTGGGAATCACGTGGGCATCACGTGGGCATCACGTGGGTATTACGTGGGAATCACGTGGGAATCACTCGGGAATCACGTGGACATCACGTGGGCAACACGTGGGCAACACGTGGGAATCACGTGGGAATCACGTGGGCATCACGTGGGCATCACGTGGGAATCACGTGGGAGTCACGTGGGAATCACGTGGGCATCACGTGGGAATCACGAGAGAATCACGTGGGAGTCACGTGTGCAACACGTGGGCATCACGTGGGCCTCACGTGGGAATCACGTGGGAGTCACGTGAGAATCAGGTGGGAATCACGTGGGCAACACGTGGGAAACACGTGGGAATCACGTGGGAATCACGTGGGAATCACGTGGGAATCACGTGGGAATCACGTGGGTATCACGTGGGCATCACGTGGGAATCACGTGGGCAACACGTGGGAATCTCGTGGGCATCACGTGTGAATCACGTGGGAATCACGTAGGAATCAAGTGGGCATCACGTGGGAAACACGTGGGAATCACGTGGGCATCACGTGGGAATCACGTGGGCATCAGGTTGGCAACACGTGGGAATCACGTGGGCATCACGTGGGCATCACGTGGGCAACCGTGGGAATCACGTGGGCATCACGTGGGCATCACGTGGGAATCACGTGGGCAACACGTGGGCATCACGTGGGCATCACGTGGGAATCACGTGGGAGTCACGTGGGAATCACGTGGGCATCACGTGGGAATCACGAGAGAATCACGTGGGAGTCACGTGTGCAACACGTGGGCATCACGTGGGCATCACGTGGGAATCACGTGGGAGTCACGTGAGAATCAGGTGGGAATCACGTGGGCGTCACGTGGTAATCACGTGGGAATCACGTGGGCATCACGTGGGAATCACGTGGGCAACACGTGGCCATCACGTGGGCAACACGTGGGAATCACGTGGGCATCACGTGGGAATCACAAGAGAATCACGTGGGAGTCACGTATGCAACACGTGGGCATCACGTGGGCATCACGTGGGAATCACGTGGGCATCACGTGGGAATCACGTGGGAGTCACGTGAGAATCAGGTGGGAATCACGTGGGCAACACGTGGGAAACACGTGGGAATCACGTGGGCATCACGTGGGAATCACGTGGGAATCACGTGGGTATCACGTGGGCATCACGTGGGAATCACGTGGGCAACACGTGGGAATCACGTGGGTATCACGTGGGAATCACGTGGGGATCACGAGGGCAACACGTGTGCAACACGTGGGAATCACGCGGGAATCACGTGGGAATCACGTGGGCAACACGTGGGCATCACGTGGGCATCACGTGGGTATCACGTGGGAATCACGTGGGCATCACGTGGGCATCACGTGGGTATCACGTGGGCATCACGAGGGAATCACGTGGGCATCACGTGGGAATCACGTGCGCATCAAGTGGGCATCACGTGTGCAACACGTGGAAATCACGTGGGAATCACGTGGGAATCACGTGGGCAACACGTGGGCATCACGTGGGCATCACGTGGGAATCACGTGGGAGTCACGTGGGAATCACGTGGGCATCACGTGGGAATCACGTGGGAGTCACGTGGGAATCACGTGGGCAACACGTGGGAATCACGTGGGAATCACGTGGGCATCACGTGGGAATCACGTGGGCGTCACTTGGGCATCACGTGGGAATCACGTGGGAATCACGTGGGAATAACGTGGGTATCACGTGGGCATCACGTGGGAATCACGTGGGCAACACGTGGGAATCACGTGGGTATCACGTGGGAATCACGTGGGCATCACGTGGGAATCACGTGGGCATCACTTGGGCATCACGTGGGCATCACGTGGGAATCACGTGGGCAACACGTGGGAATCACGTGGGAATCACTTGGGCAACAGCTGGGAATCACGTGGGAATCACGTGGGAATCACGTGGGCAACACGTGGGCAACACGTGGGAATCACGTGGGCATCACGTGGGCATCACGTGGGAATCACGTGGGAGTCACGTGAGAATCAGGTGGGAATCACGTGGGCAACATGTGGGAAACACATGGGAATCACGTGGGCATCACGTGGGAATCACGTATGTATCACGTGGGCATCACGTGGGAATCACGTGGGGATCACCTGGGCAACACGTGGGGATCACGTGGGAATCACGTGGGCATCACGAGGGAATCACGTGGGCATTACGTGGGAATCACGTGGGCATCAAGTGGGCATCACGTGTGCAACACGTGGGAATCACGTGGGAATCACGTGGGCATCACGTGGGAATCAGGTGGGAATCACGTGGGCATCACGTGGGCAACACGTGGGAATCACGTGGGAATCACGTGGGAATCACGTGGGAATCACGTGGGAATCACGTGGGAAACACGTGGGAAACACGTGGGAATCACGTGGGCATCACGTGGGAATCACGTGGGAATCACGTGGGTATCACGTGGGCATCACGTGGGAATCACGTGGGCAACACGTGGGAGTCACTTGGGTATCACGTGGGAATCACGTGGGGATCACGTGGGCAACACGTGGGAATCACGTGGGCATCAAGTGGGCATCACGTGTGCAATACGTGGAAATCACGTGGGAATCACGTGGGAATCACGTGGGAATCACGTGGGAATCACGTGGGAATCACGTGGGCATCACGTGGGCATCACGTGGGAATCACGTGGGAGTCACGTGGGAATCACGTGGGCATCACGTGGGAATCACGAGAGAATCACGTGGGAGTCACGTGTGCAACACGTGGGCATCACGTGGGCATCACGTGGGAATCACGTGGGCATCACGTGGGAATCACGTGGGAGTCACGTGAGAATCAGGTGTGAATCACGTGGGTAACACGTGGGAAACACGTGGGAATCACGTGGTCATCACGTGGGAATCACGTGGGAATCACGTGGGTATCATGTGCGCATCACGTGGGAATCACGTGGGCAACACGTGGTAATCACGTGGGTATCACGTGGGAATCACGTGGGCATCACGTGGGCAACACGTGAGAATCACGTGGGCATCACGTGGGCAACACGTGGGAATCACGTGGGCATCACGTGGGCATCACCTGGGCAACACGTGCTTCTCGTAGTGGCATACTGTTGATCCTCCTCTGATTTTCGCCCCTTGTGTTCTCCTCGTTTTTGTAATTTGCTTTTTTTTTTCTTGCTGCTCGTATTCTTCTCCCGTGTTTCTTCACCTCGGCTTTTTCTCGCTTCTCTTACTCCACGTAGTGCCACACTTTTGATCCTCCTCTGATTTTCGCCCCTTGTGTTCTCCTCGTTTTTGTATTTTGCTTTTCTTTTTCTTGCTCCTCGTATTCTTCTCCCCTGTTTCTTCGCCTCGGGTTTTTCACACTTCTCTTACTCCACGTAGTGGCATACTGTTGATCCTCCTCTGATTTTCGCCCCTTGTGTTCTCCTCGTTTTTGTATTTTGCTTTTTTTTTCTTGCTCCTCGTATTCTTCTCCCCTGTTTCTTCGCCTCGGGTTTTTCACACTTCTCTTACTGCACGTAGTGCCACACTTTTGATCCTCCTCTGATTTTCGGCGCTTGTGTTCTACTCGTTTTTGTATTTTGCTTTTTTTTTCTTGCTCCTCGTATTCTTCTCCCCTGTTTCTTCGCCTCGGGTTTTTCACACTTCTCTTACTCCACGTAGTGGCATACTGTTGATCCTCCTCTGATTTTCGCTCCTTGTGTTCTCCTCGTTTTTGTATTTTGCTTTTTTTTTCTTGCTCCTCGTATTCTTCTCCCCTGTTTCTTCGCATCAGCATTTTCACACTTCTGTTACTCCACGTAGTGGCATACTGTTGATCCTCCTCTGATTTTCGCCCCTTGTGTTCTCCTCGTTTTTGTATTTTGCTTTTTTTTTCTTGCTCCTCGTATTCTTCTCCCCGGTTTCTTCGCCTCGGGTTTTTCACACTTCTCTTACTCCACGTAGTGGCATACTGTTGATCCTCCTCTGATTTTCGCCCCTTGTGTTCTCCTCGTTTTTGTATTTTGCTTTTTTTTTCTTGCTCCTCGTATTCTTCTCCCCTGTTTCTTCACCTCGGGTTTTTCACACTTCTCTTACTCCACGTAGTGGCATACTGTTGATCCCCCTCTGATTTTCGCCCCTTGTGTTCTCCTCGTTTTTGTATTTTGCTTTTTTTTTCTTGCTCCTCGTATTCTTCTCCCCTGTTTCTTCGCATCAGCATTTTCACACTTCTCTTACTCCACGTAGTGGCATACTGTTGATCCTCCTCTGATTTTCGCCCCTTGTGTTCTCCTCGTTTTTGTATTTTGCTTTTTTTTTCTTGCTCCTCGTATTCTTCTCCCCTGTTTCTTCACCTCGGGTTTTTCACACTTCTCTTACTCCACGTAGTGGCATACTGTTGACCCTCCTCTGATTTTCGCCCCTTGTGTTCTCCTTGTTTTTGTATTTTGCTTTTTTTTTCTTGCTCCTCGTATTCTTCTCCCCTGTTTCTTCGCCTCGGGTGTTTCACACTTCTCTTACTCCACGTAGTGCCAGACTTTTGATCCTCCTCTGATTTTCGCCCCTTGTGTTCTCCTCGTTTTTGTATTTTGCTTTTTTTTTCTTGCTCCTCGTATTCTTCTCCCCTGTTTCTTCGCCTCGGGTTTTTCACACTTCTCTCACTCCACGTAGTGGCATACTGTTGATCCTCCTCTGATTTTCGCCCCTTGTGTTCTCCTCGTTTTTGTATTTTGCTTTTTTTTTCTTGCTTCTCGTATTCTTCTCCCCTGTTTCTTCGCCTCGGGTTTTTCACACTTCTCTTACTCCACGTAGTGGCATACTGTTGATCCTCCTCTGATTTTCGCCCCTTGTGTTCTCCTCGTTTTTGTATTTTGCTTTTTTTTTCTTGCTCCTCGTATTCTTCTCCCCTGTTTCTTCGCCTCGGGTTTTTCACACTTCTCTTCCTCCACGTAGTGGCATACTGTTGATCCTCCTCTGATTTTCGCCCCTTGTGTTCTCCTCGTTTTTGTATTTTGCTTTTTTTTTCTTGCTCCTCGTATTCTTCTCCCCTGTTTCTTCACCTCGGGTTTTTCACACTTCTCTTACTCCACGTAGTGCCACACTTTTGATCCTCCTCTGATTTTCGCCCCTTGTGTTCTCCTCGTTTTTGTATTTTGCTTTTTTTTTCTTGCTCCTCTTATTCTTCTCCCCTGTTTGTTCGCCTCGGGTTTTTCACACTGCTCTTGCTCCTCGTAGTTTCATACTGTTGATCCTCCTCTGATTTTCCCCCTTTGTCTGCTCCTCGTTTATGTCTTTTGCTTTTTTTTCTTGCTCCTCGTATTCTTCGCCTCGGGTTTTTCACACTGCTCTTGCTCCTCGTCGTGGCATACTGTTGATCCTCCTCTGATTTTCCCCCCTTGTCTGCTCCTCATTTTTGTCTTTTGCTTTTTTTTTCTTGCTCCTCGCATTCTTCTCCCCTGTTTCTTCGCTTCGGGTTTTTCACACTGCTCTTTCTCTTCGTAGTGGCATACTGTTGATCCTCCTCTGATTTTCCCCCCTTGTCTGCTCCTCGTATTTTTCTTTTTTTTTTTTTTTTTTTTACTCCTTGTTTTTTTCTCCCCTTTTTCTTCTCGTGTTTTTCAAACTTTTCTTGCTCGTCGTATTTTTCTGTTTTTTTTTTTGTTGTTCCTCGTATTTTTCTCCCCTTTTCCTGCTCCTGGGATTTTTCATACATTTATTGCTCCTCGTATTTGCACACTTTTGATGCTCCCCTTATTTTTCACCCTTTTCTGCTCCTCGTATTTCTCTGTTTTTAGTTTTTTTGCTCCTCGTATTCTTCTCGCCTTTTTCTTCACCTCGGGTTTTTCACACTTTTCTTGCTCCTCGTATTTTCACACTTTTGATGCTCCTTTATTTTTCACACTTTTCTGCTCCTCGTATTTTTCTGTTTTTTTTTTTTTTTTGCTCCTCATATGTTTCTTCCCTTTTCTTGCTCCTCGTGTTTTTCACAGTTTTCTTGCTCCTCGTATTTTCACACTTTTGATGCTCCTCTTATTTTTCACACTTTTCTGCTCCTCGTATTTTTTGTTTTTGTTTTTTTTCTTTTGCTCCTCGTATATTTCTTCCCTTTTCTTGCTCCTCGTGTTTTTCACAATTTTCTTTCTCCTCGTGTTTTCACACTTTTGAGGCTCCACTCATTTTCCCCACTTTTCTTCTTCTCGTATATTTCTGTTTTTTTTTTTTTGCTCCTCATATTTTTCTCCCCTATTTCTCCTCCTGGGTTTTTTCACACTTTTCTTGCTCCTCGTATTGTCACACTTTTGATACTCCTCTTATTTTCCCCCCTTTTCTGCTCCTCGTATATTTTTGTTTTGGTTTCTTTTTTGCTCCTCGTATTTTTCTCCCATTTTTCTACTCCTGGGATTTTTCACACTTTACTTGCTCCTCGTATTTTCACACTTTTGATGCTCCTATGATCCCGTGGGTATCACTTGAGCATCACGTGGGAATCACGTGGGCATCACGTGGGAATCACGTGGGTATCACGTGGGCATCACGTGGGAATCACGTGGGGATCACCTGGGCAACACGTGGGGATCACGTGGGAATCACGTGGGAATCACGTGGGTATCACGTGGGCAACGCGTGGGAATCACGTGGGAATCAAGTGGGCATCACGTGGGCAACACGTGGGAATCACGTGGGCATCACGTGGGCATCACGTGGGTATTACGTGGGAATCACGTGGGAATCACTCGGGAATCACGTGGACATCACGTGGGCAACACGTGGGCAACACGTGGGAATCACGTGGGAATCACGTGGGCATCACGTGGGCATCACGTGGGAATCACGTGGGAGTCACGTGGGAATCACGTGGGCATCACGTGGGAATCACGAGAGAATCACGTGGGAGTCACGTGTGCAACACGTGGGCATCACGTGGGCCTCACGTGGGAATCACGTGGGAGTCACGTGAGAATCAGGTGGGAATCACGTGGGCAACACGTGGGAAACACGTGGGAATCACGTGGGAATCACGTGGGAATCACGTGGGAATCACGTGGGAATCACGTGGGTATCAAGTGGGCATCACGTGGGAATCACGTGGGCAACACGTGGGAATCACGTGGGCATCACGTGTGAATCACGTGGGAATCACGTAGGAATCAAGTGGGCATCACGTGGGAAACACGTGGGAATCACGTGGGCATCACGTGGGAATCACGTGGGCATCAGGTTGGCAACACGTGGGAATCACGTGGGCATCACGTGGGCATCACGTGGGCAACCGTGGGAATCACGTGGGCATCACGTGGGCATCACGTGGGAATCACGTGGGCAACACGTGGGCATCACGTGGGCATCACGTGGGAATCACGTGGGAGTCACGTGGGAATCACGTGGGCATCACGTGGGAATCACGAGAGAATCACGTGGGAGTCACGTGTGCAACACGTGGGCATCACGTGGGCATCACGTGGGAATCACGTGGGAGTCACGTGAGAATCAGGTGGGAATCACGTGGGCGTCACGTGGTAATCACGTGGGAATCACGTGGGCATCACGTGGGAATCACGTGGGCAACACGTGGCCATCACGTGGGCAACACGTGGGAATCACGTGGGCATCACGTGGGAATCACAAGAGAATCACGTGGGAGTCACGTATGCAACACGTGGGCATCACGTGGGCATCACGTGGGAATCACGTGGGCATCACGTGGGAATCACGTGGGAGTCACGTGAGAATCAGGTGGGAATCACGTGGGCAACACGTGGGAAACACGTGGGAATCACGTGGGCATCACGTGGGAATCACGTGGGAATCACGTGGGTATCACGTGGGCATCACGTGGGAATCACGTGGGCAACACGTGGGAATCACGTGGGTATCACGTGGGAATCACGTGGGGATCACGAGGGCAACACGTGTGCAACACGTGGGAATCACGCGGGAATCACGTGGGAATCACGTGGGCAACACGTGGGCATCACGTGGGCATCACGTGGGTATCACGTGGGAATCACGTGGGCATCACGTGGGCATCACGTGGGTATCACGTGGGCATCACGAGGGAATCACGTGGGCATCACGTGGGAATCACGTGCGCATCAAGTGGGCATCACGTGTGCAACACGTGGAAATCACGTGGGAATCACGTGGGAATCACGTGGGCAACACGTGGGCATCACGTGGGCATCACGTGGGAATCACGTGGGAGTCACGTGGGAATCACGTGGGCATCACGTGGGAATCACGTGGGAGTCACGTGGGAATCACGTGGGCAACACGTGGGAATCACGTGGGAATCACGTGGGCATCACGTGGGAATCACGTGGGCGTCACTTGGGCATCACGTGGGAATCACGTGGGAATCACGTGGGAATAACGTGGGTATCACGTGGGCATCACGTGGGAATCACGTGGGCAACACGTGGGAATCACGTGGGTATCACGTGGGAATCACGTGGGCATCACGTGGGAATCACGTGGGCATCACGTGGGCATCACGTGGGCATCACGTGGGAATCACGTGGGCAACACGTGGGAATCACGTGGGAATCACTTGGGCAACACCTGGGAATCACGTGGGAATCACGTGGGAATCACGTGGGCAACACGTGGGCAACACGTGGGAATCACGTGGGCATCACGTGGGCATCACGTGGGAATCACGTGGGAGTCACGTGAGAATCAGGTGGGAATCACGTGGGCAACATGTGGGAAACACATGGGAATCACGTGGGCATCACGTGGGAATCACGTATGTATCACGTGGGCATCACGTGGGAATCACGTGGGGATCACCTGGGCAACACGTGGGGATCACGTGGGAATCACGTGGGCATCACGAGGGAATCACGTGGGCATTACGTGGGAATCACGTGGGCATCAAGTGGGCATCACGTGTGCAACACGTGGGAATCACGTGGGAATCACGTGGGCATCACGTGGGAATCACGTGGGAATCACGTGGGCATCACGTGGGCAACACGTGGGAATCACGTGGGAATCACGTGGGAATCACGTGGGAATCACGTGGGAATCACGTGGGAAACACGTGGGAATCACGTGGGAATCACGTGGGCATCACGTGGGAATCACGTGGGAATCACGTGGGTATCACGTGGGCATCACGTGGGAATCACGTGGGCAACACGTGGGAGTCACTTGGGTATCACGTGGGAATCACGTGGGGATCACGTGGGCAACACGTGGGAATCACGTGGGCATCAAGTGGGCATCACGTGTGCAATACGTGGAAATCACGTGGGAATCACGTGGGAATCACGTGGGAATCACGTGGGAATCACGTGGGAATCACGTGGGCATCACGTGGGCATCACGTGGGAATCACGTGGGAGTCACGTGGGAATCACGTGGGCATCACGTGGGAATCACGAGAGAATCACGTGGGAGTCACGTGTGCAACACGTGGGCATCACGTGGGCATCACGTGGGAATCACGTGGGCATCACGTGGGAATCACGTGGGAGTCACGTGAGAATCAGGTGTGAATCACGTGGGTAACACGTGGGAAACACGTGGGAATCACGTGGTCATCACGTGGGAATCACGTGGGAATCACGTGGGTATCACGTGCGCATCACGTGGGAATCACGTGGGCAACACGTGGTAATCACGTGGGTATCACGTGGGAATCACGTGGGCATCACGTGGGCAACACGTGAGAATCACGTGGGCATCACGTGGGCAACACGTGGGAATCACGTGGGCATCACGTGGGCATCACCTGGGCAACACGTGCTTCTCGTAGTGGCATACTGTTGATCCTCCTCTGATTTTCGCCCCTTGTGTTCTCCTCGTTTTTGTAATTTGCTTTTTTTTTCTTGCTGCTCGTATTCTTCTCCCGTGTTTCTTCACCTCGGCTTTTTCTCGCTTCTCTTACTCCACGTAGTGCCACACTTTTGATCCTCCTCTGATTTTCGCCCCTTGTGTTCTCCTCGTTTTTGTATTTTGCTTTTCTTTTTCTTGCTCCTCGTATTCTTCTCCCCTGTTTCTTCGCCTCGGGTTTTTCACACTTCTCTTACTCCACGTAGTGGCATACTGTTGATCCTCCTCTGATTTTCGCCCCTTGTGTTCTCCTCGTTTTTGTATTTTGCTTTTTTTTTCTTGCTCCTCGTATTCTTCTCCCCTGTTTCTTCGCCTCGGGTTTTTCACACTTCTCTTACTGCACGTAGTGCCACACTTTTGATCCTCCTCTGATTTTCGGCGCTTGTGTTCTACTCGTTTTTGTATTTTGCTTTTTGTTTCTTGCTCCTCGTATTCTTCTCCCCTGTTTCTTCGCCTTGGGTTTTTCACACTTCTCTTACTCCACGTAGTGGCATACTGTTGATCCTCCTCTGATTTTCGCCCCTTGTGTTCTCCTCGTTTTTGTATTTTGCTTTTTTTTTCTTGCTCCTCGTATTCTTCTCCCCTGTTTCTTCGCATCAGCATTTTCACACTTCTCTTACTCCACGTAGTGGCATACTGTTGATCCTCCTCTGATTTTCGCCCCTTGTGTTCTCCTCGTTTTTGTATTTTGCTTTTTTTTTCTTGCTCCTCGTATTCTTCTCCCCTGTTTCTTCGCCTCGGGTTTTTCACACTTCTCTTACTCCACGTAGTGGCATACTGTTGATCCTCCTCTGATTTTCGCCCCTTGTGTTCTCCTCGTTTTTGTATTTTGCTTTTTTTTTCTTGCTCCTCGTATTCTTCTCCCCTGTTTCTTCACCTCGGGTTTTTCACACTTCTCTTACTCCACGTAGTGGCATACTGTTGATCCTCCTCTGATTTTCGCCCCTTGTGTTCTCCTCGTTTCTGTATTTTGCTTTTTTTTTCTTGCTCCTCGTATTCTTCTCCCCTGTTTCTTCGCATCAGCATTTTCACACTTCTCTTACTCCACGTAGTGGCATACTGTTGATCCTCCTCTGATTTTCGCCCCTTGTGTTCTCCTCGTTTTTGTATTTTGCTTTTTTTTTCTTGCTCCTCGTATTCTTCTCCCCTGTTTCTTCACCTCGGGTTTTTCACACTTCTCTTACTCCACGTAGTGGCATACTGTTGATCCTCCTCTGATTTTCGCCCCTTGTGTTCTCCTCGTTTTTGTATTTTGCTTTTTTTTTCTTGCTCCTCGTATTCTTCTCCCCTGTTTCTTCACCTCGGGTTTTTCACACTTCTCTTACTCCACGTAGTGCCACACTTTTGATCCTCCTCTGATTTTCGCCCCTTGTGTTCTCCTCGTTTTTGTATTTTGCTTTTTTTTTCTTGCTCCTCTTATTCTTCTCCCCTGTTTGTTCGCCTCGGGTTTTTCACACTGCTCTTGCTCCTCGTAGTTTCATACTGTTGATTCTCCTCTGATTTTCCCCCTTTGTCTGCTCCTCGTTTATGTCTTTTGCTTTTTTTTCTTGCTCCTCGTATTCTTCGCCTCGGGTTTTTCACACTGCTCTTGCTCCTCGTCGTGGCATACTGTTGATCCTCCTCTGATTTTCCCCCCTTGTCTGCTCCTCATTTTTGTCTTTTGCTTTTTTTTTCTTGCTCCTCGCATTCTTCTCCCCTGTTTCTTCGCTTCGGGTTTTTCACACTGCTCTTTCTCTTCGTAGTGGCATACTGTTGATCCTCCTCTGATTTTCCCCCCTTGTCTGCTCCTCGTATTTTTCTTTTTTTTTTTTTTTTTTTTTACTCCTTGTATTTTTCTCCCCCTTTTTCTTCTCGTGTTTTTCAAACTTTTCTTGCTCGTCGTATTTTTCTGTTTTTTTTTTTGTTGTTCCTCGTATTTTTCTCCCCTTTTCCTGCTCCTGGGATTTTTCATACATTTATTGCTCCTCGTATTTGCACACTTTTGATGCTCCCCTTATTTTTCACCCTTTTCTGCTCCTCGTATTTCTCTGTTTTTAGTTTTTTTGCTCCTCGTATTCTTCTCGCCTTTTTCTTCACCTCGGGTTTTTCACACTTTTCTTGCTCCTCGTATTTTCACACTTTTGATGCTCCTTTATTTTTCACACTTTTCTGCTCCTCGTATTTTTCTGTTTTTTTTTTTTTTTTGCTCCTCATATGTTTCTTCCCTTTTCTTGCTCCTCGTGTTTTTCACAGTTTTCTTGCTCCTCGTATTTTCACACTTTTGATGCTCCTCTTATTTTTCACACTTTTCTGCTCCTCGTATTTTTTGTTTTTGTTTTTTTTCTTTTGCTCCTCGTATATTTCTTCCCTTTTCTTGCTCCTCGTGTTTTTCACAATTTTCTTTCTCCTCGTGTTTTCACACTTTTGAGGCTCCACTCATTTTCCCCACTTTTCTTCTTCTCGTATATTTCTGTTTTTTTTTTTTTGCTCCTCATATTTTTCTCCCCTATTTCTCCTCCTGGGTTTTTTCACACTTTTCTTGCTCCTCGTATTGTCACACTTTTGATACTCCTCTTATTTTCCCCCCTTTTCTGCTCCTCGTATATTTTTGTTTTGGTTTCTTTTTTGCTCCTCGTATTTTTCTCCCATTTTTCTACTCCTGGGATTTTTCACACTTTACTTGCTCCTCGTATTTTCACACTTTTGATGCTCCTATGATCCCGTGGGTATCACTTGAGCATCACGTGGGAATCACGTGGGCATCACGTGGGAATCACGTGGGTATCACGTGGGCATCACGTGGGAATCACGTGGGGATCACCTGGGCAACACGTGGGGATCACGTGGGAATCACGTGGGAATCACGTGGGCATCACGTGGGCAACGCGTGGGAATCACGTGGGAATCAAGTGGGCATCACGTGGGCAACACGTGGGAATCACGTGGGCATCACGTGGGCATCACGTGGGTATTACGTGGGAATCACGTGGGAATCACTCGGGAATCACGTGGGCATCACGTGGGCAACACGTGGGCAACACGTGGGAATCACGTGGGAATCACGTGGGCATCACGTGGGCATCACGTGGGAATCACGTGGGAGTCACGTGGGAATCACGTGGGCATCACGTGGGAATCACGAGAGAATCACGTGGGAGTCACGTGTGCAACACGTGGGCATCACGTGGGCCTCACGTGGGAATCACGTGGGAGTCACGTGAGAATCAGGTGGGAATCACGTGGGCAACACGTGGGAAACACGTGGGAATCACGTGGGAATCACGTGGGAATCACGTGGGAATCACGTGGGAATCACGTGGGTATCACGTGGGCATCACGTGGGAATCACGTGGGCAACACGTGGGAATCACGTGGGCATCACGTGTGAATCACGTGGGAATCACGTAGGAATCAAGTGGGCATCACGTGGGAAACACGTGGGAATCACGTGGGCATCACGTGGGAATCACGTGGGCATCAGGTTGGCAACACGTGGGAATCACGTGGGCATCACGTGGGCATCACGGGGGCACCCGTGGGAATCACGTGGGCATCACGTGGGCATCACGTGGGAATCACGTGGGCAACACGTGGGCATCACGTGGGCATCACGTGGGAATCACGTGGGAGTCACGTGGGAATCACGTGGGCATCACGTGGGAATCACGAGAGAATCACGTGGGAGTCACGTGTGCAACACGTGGGCATCACGTGGGCATCACGTGGGAATCACGTGGGAGTCACGTGAGAATCAGGTGGGAATCACGTGGGCGTCACGTGGGAATCACGTGGGAATCACGTGGGCATCACGTGGGAATCACGTGGGCAACACGTGGCCATCACGTGGGCAACACGTGGGAATCACGTGGGCATCACGTGGGAATCACAAGAGAATCACGTGGGAGTCACGTATGCAACACGTGGGCATCACGTGGGCATCACGTGGGAATCACGTGGGCATCACGTGGGAATCACGTGGGAGTCACGTGAGAATCAGGTGGGAATCACGTGGGCAACACGTGGGAAACACGTGGGAATCACGTGGGCATCACGTGGGAATCACGTGGGAATCACGTGGGTATCACGTGGGCATCACGTGGGAATCACGTGGGCAACACGTGGGAATCACGTGGGTATCACGTGGGAATCACGTGGGGATCACGAGGGCAACACGTGTGCAACACGTGGGAATCACGCGGGAATCACGTGGGAATCACGTGGGCAACACGTGGGCATCACGTGGGCATCACGTGGGTATCACGTGGGAATCACGTGGGCATCACGTGGGCATCACGTGGGTATCACGTGGGCATCACGAGGGAATCACGTGGGCATCACGTGGGAATCACGTGCGCATCAAGTGGGCATCACGTGTGCAACACGTGGAAATCACGTGGGAATCACGTGGGAATCACGTGGGCAACACGTGGGCATCACGTGGGCATCACGTGGGAATCACGTGGGAGTCACGTGGGAATCACGTGGGCATCACGTGGGAATCACGTGGGAGTCACGTGGGAATCACGTGGGCAACACGTGGGAATCACGTGGGAATCACGTGGGCATCACGTGGGAATCACGTGGGCGTCACTTGGGCATCACGTGGGAATCACGTGGGAATCACGTGGGAATAACGTGGGTATCACGTGGGCATCACGTGGGAATCACGTGGGCAACACGTGGGAATCACGTGGGTATCACGTGGGAATCACGTGGGCATCACGTGGGAATCACGTGGGCATCACTTGGGCATCACGTGGGCATCACGTGGGAATCACGTGGGCAACACGTGGGAATCACGTGGGAATCACTTGGGCAACACCTGGGAATCACGTGGGGATCACGTGGGAATCACGTGGGCAACACGTGGGCAACACGTGGGAATCACGTGGGCATCACGTGGGCATCACGTGGGAATCACGTGGGAGTCACGTGAGAATCAGGTGGGAATCACGTGGGCAACATGTGGGAAACACATGGGAATCACGTGGGCATCACGTGGGAATCACGTATGTATCACGTGGGCATCACGTGGGAATCACGTGGGGATCACCTGGGCAACACGTGGGGATCACGTGGGAATCACGTGGGCATCACGAGGGAATCACGTGGGCATTACGTGGGAATCACGTGGGCATCAAGTGGGCATCACGTGTGCAACACGTGGGAATCACGTGGGAATCACGTGGGCATCACGTGGGAATCACGTGGGAATCACGTGGGCATCACGTGGGCAACACGTGGGAATCACGTGGGAATCACGTGGGAATCACGTGGGAATCACGTGGGAATCACGTGGGAAACACGTGGGAAACACGTGGGAATCACGTGGGCATCACGTGGGAATCACGTGGGAATCACGTGGGTATCACGTGGGAATCACGTGGGAATCACGTGGGCAACACGTGGGAGTCACTTGGGTATCACGTGGGAATCACGTGGGGATCACGTGGGCAACACGTGGGAATCACGTGGGCATCAAGTGGGCATCACGTGTGCAATACGTGGAAATCACGTGGGAATCACGTGGGAATCACGTGGGAATCACGTGGGAATCACGTGGGAATCACGTGGGCATCACGTGGGCATCACGTGGGAATCACGTGGGAGTCACGTGGGAATCACGTGGGCATCACGTGGGAATCACGAGAGAATCACGTGGGAGTCACGTGTGCAACACGTGGGCATCACGTGGGCATCACGTGGGAATCACGTGGGCATCACGTGGGAATCACGTGGGAGTCACGTGAGAATCAGGTGTGAATCACGTGGGTAACACGTGGGAAACACGTGGGAATCACGTGGTCATCACGTGGGAATCACGTGGGAATCACGTGGGTATCACGTGCGCATCACGTGGGAATCACGTGGGCAACACGTGGTAATCACGTGGGTATCACGTGGGAATCACGTGGGCATCACGTGGGCAACACGTGAGAATCACGTGGGCATCACGTGGGCAACACGTGGGAATCACGTGGGCATCACGTGGGCATCACCTGGGCAACACGTGCTTCTCGTAGTGGCATACTGTTGATCCTCCTCTGATTTTCGCCCCTTGTGTTCTCCTCGTTTTTGTAATTTGCTTTTTTTTTCTTGCTGCTCGTATTCTTCTCCCGTGTTTCTTCACCTCGGCTTTTTCTCGCTTCTCTTACTCCACGTAGTGCCACACTTTTGATCCTCCTCTGATTTTCGCCCCTTGTGTTCTCCTCGTTTTTGTATTTTGCTTTTCTTTTTCTTGCTCCTCGTATTCTTCTCCCCTGTTTCTTCGCCTCGGGTTTTTCACACTTCTCTTACTCCACGTAGTGGCATACTGTTGATCCTCCTCTGATTTTCGCCCCTTGTGTTCTCCTCGTTTTTGTATTTTGCTTTTTTTTTCTTGCTCCTCGTATTCTTCTCCCCTGTTTCTTCGCCTCGGGTTTTTCACACTTCTCTTACTGCACGTAGTGCCACACTTTTGATCCTCCTCTGATTTTCGGCGCTTGTGTTCTACTCGTTTTTGTATTTTGCTTTTTTTTTCTTGCTCCTCGTATTCTTCTCCCCTGTTTCTTCGCCTTGGGTTTTTCACACTTCTCTTACTCCACGTAGTGGCATACTGTTGATCCTCCTCTGATTTTCGCCCCTTGTGTTCTCCTCGTTTTTGTATTTTGCTTTTTTTTTCTTGCTCCTCGTATTCTTCTCCCCTGTTTCTTCGCATCAGCATTTTCACACTTCTCTTACTCCACGTAGTGGCATACTGTTGATCCTCCTCTGATTTTCGCCCCTTGTGTTCTCCTCGTTTTTGTATTTTGCTTTTTTTTTTCTTGCTCCTCGTATTCTTCTCCCCGGTTTCTTCGCCTCGGGTTTTTCACACTTCTCTTACTCCACGTAGTGGCATACTGTTGATCCTCCTCTGATTTTCGCCCCTTGTGTTCTCCTCGTTTTTGTATTTTGCTTTTTTTTTCTTGCTCCTCGTATTCTTCTCCCCTGTTTCTTCACCTCGGGTTTTTTCACACTTCTCTTACTCCACGTAGTGGCATACTGTTGATCCTCCTCTGATTTTCGCCCCTTGTGTTCTCCCTCGTTTCTGTATTTTGCTTTTTTTTTTCTTGCTCCTCGTATTCTTCTCCCCTGTTTCTTCGCATCAGCATTTTCACACTTCTCTTACCTCCACGTAGTGGCATACTGTTGATCCTCCTCTGATTTTCGCCCCTTGTGTTCTCCTCGTTTTTGTATTTTGCTTTTTTTTTCTTGCTCCTCGTATTCTTCTCCCCTGTTTCTTCACCTCGGGTTTTTCACACTTCTCTTACTCCACGTAGTGGCATACTGTTGATCCTCCTCTGATTTTCGCCCCTTGTGTTCTCCTCGTTTTTGTATTTTGCTTTTTTTTTCTTGCTCCTCGTATTCTTCTCCCCTGTTTCTTC